>NW_020456199.1:1197922-1203790 GCF_003342845.1 Nothoprocta perdicaria | reverse complement strand
TTTTTTTTTTTTTTTTTTTTTTTCACACTTTGGTGAAATTGGTGAAATCAGTGAATAGCAAATGAGTATTCTTTGCGTTTTCTTCAACATATATATTCGTGTCTTGAATTACAGGAGGAATTGCACTCTCGGTAAGTTTGTGTCAACATCATACCAACATCAAACTGGAGGGAAATGGTCAATATGCTAGATACTCAACAGACTGAAGTATGGCCGGTCAATCACATAAAGTCCAAAAAAGGAAAATGCAAATTCCATGCAAATTCACTGGGAAGAAACAACCCCAAGCACAAGCACTTTCTGGGGTCTGACTGACTGGCAGACAGTTGCAGAAAAGACTCTGGCGTCCTGGTGGACAACAGGTTGGCCATAAGCCAGCAGAGTGCAAAAATGACAAATATGGTTTTTCCATTCTGTAATGTAATATGTGTTTTGCATATCAATAAATGTTTAGGAAAAACAATCASCTATATCATCTATCTAGTCTAGATAAACTAAAATTCTGCAAATGTAAACTTGGCCTTTTTAAAGAAACCCCAGTTCATTTCATGCAGTGCAGTCATGAAGCAAGATCTTCTAATCAGATGTGTGAGTTTTATGCTATTAGAGGGAGGACTAATAGTGACCATCAAGCTGAATGTGAGTTCCCATATGCASTGGATTGGATGTCCACTGAGTAGTTGTGAAAATCAGGTCTTCCTGAGGAAGCAGTTTGACTCAAGTTCTATGCTGTAAAAAAAAAATAAAAAAAATAAAAAATAAATAGAGAAGATAGCAGGGAGCAGCTCTTGTTTGGGCTCCAAGAAAAGGCAAGGGGCCCAAGGGCTTTCCTCCTTGGCATTCCTAGAGATGGGTCAGGGATGCACCRCCTGTTTATGCTTGAGTTTACAGTAGTAAGTTATGTCTGTTTTATCTGGTGTATTCTTAAAGAGTTTGCTACAGAGCAGCTTGAGGGAGGATGTAACAGGGTAAAGGAGTCAAAATATGGCATTGAGAAACTGTAATGGGTTCTGCAGTATTTGTCTGAGATTTCTCTGGGGCTAGAGAAGAAACCAGGAGATTTTATGCATACCTGAAATATATATGACTCAGTGTAGAATTGCTTATAAAACACAGAGAGAAACAACTGCATAGGTTGAAGGGCTAGTTGGCAATAAGTGCCAGGTGAAGAATGGAACGAGATGCAAATCCTAGTCATGGGAAGAGCAACAAGCAGCAT
The DNA here is from genome assembly GCF_003342845.1 of Nothoprocta perdicaria. Lineage (NCBI taxonomy): Eukaryota > Metazoa > Chordata > Aves > Tinamiformes > Tinamidae > Nothoprocta > Nothoprocta perdicaria. The sequence continues at coordinate 1,202,571 of NW_020456199.1, read as the reverse complement.
TCTGCTGCTGACAAATCTAGTCACAAATGGTAGCACAGTGCAATCTGTGGAGGTAAACTAATATTTATACATTTTAAAACTGAGAAACTGTTTTGGAGATTCTAGTACGTTTGAAACATTTCATTTAATGAAATTTGAATACTTTTCAGTACTAATCCTATTATTGGCTCTAGCTACCATTTGCTTCTTTTCATAAATCTTATTAAAAAAAAAAAAAAAAAAAAAGTCGTGTTTTGTGTAGGGAGAGACTATAACTTTTCCAATGGATTTGGTATATATCCTCAAAATGCTGAGCTAGATTCTCTCTTCAGAATTCTCTAAAAGGGAGAATTCATTCTCTTTTCGCATGTCCATTTGTCTGATAATCCTGTGCTACAATCTGCTGCATTTTGATAGGAAAGAGTGATGTCTGGTCAAGATTAGTACTGAAGAAGAAAAGGAAACCAGAAAAGTTTTCCAATTTACTACAGTAGGTAAGCGTCCTGGTACCCTGAGGGAAAAAAAAATAAATAAATAAATAAAATAAAATATCATCAAATAAATTCACTGACGTTAGCAGAACACATCCTGTGTTCAGTTAGATAGAACTTTCATACATTTTCCTACTCACTACATTTTACTTCATTTGTAATTTTTGATTTTGTAACTCTTGTTAATTACTTCATTGAATTACTTCATCTGATGCCATAATTTTGCCACTCAACCTCTGTGATTTACTGACATCACCATGCATGCAGTTTTTCAGAAGTTTTCCCTTTAGTTAGAGACTGAACTGATAATAGACAGCTGAAGGATTAAGAGAAATGTCTGAGATTGAGAGATACTGCACCAAATTTAAATTTAAATTACAATGTGACTTTTACATGAGAGACTTGGACCTCTTTTGCTTCTAAATCTTTTAAAACCTCCAGTGAAGCTTTTTCATGACTCTTTATGCATTAGACCTTAATGCATTTAGCATACAGTTACTTGTTATTTATTTGACAAATTGTTATGCAGCAAGTCTTGGGATTATCTCTTCTCTCACCTTTTTTCCTCTTCTATGAAGAGATTTTGCAGAGATAATATTCTCTCAAAGAAATCATAGAGGGAAGAAAACAAAAATAAAAAGACACTCTCATTTGGAGTTTGAAAATATGCCAGGCTTTTACTGTTTTCCAGAAGCTTTTTATAGATTTTTTATGGTTACCTCAAGTGGCAATATATAAGAAGATGTGTTTATTTTGGTTGCAGAATAGAATTCATATACAAATAACATACCTAACAGAAATCAGGCTAGTGTGTGACCTGCAGTATTTTATATTCTTTAAAAGCTGTCTTTTTCTCTTCTATCTGTGTTTAGAATTTCTCATAAATGATTAAAGGAATGAAATAAAAAAAAAAAAAAGACAAAATAAAAGAACAAGGAAGATTACAAATCACATTGTTGTGCATTAAATGAAGTATCACCTAGTACTCTTTTTAACAATAACATCAAAAGACAGTCCAGTTCCTGAATGCCTAAAAATCATGTCTAGTTTACAAAAGCAGTATGTTGGTCAGCCGAATTCGTGTTTCCATAACAATACTGTGTTAAGTCTTCATGGCAAGGCACTTGACATCTCTTCCCAGTATTTGAGAACGGTTTATGAAAAAGCATCCTGTCACTATCATATTTTGTACAGTATATGTTGGAGGAGATAAGTGAATATTGGTCAATTATTGAAGGAAGGTTACGTGGCCTCTCTTGTACTATTGGAAAGAAAATATCCCAGCTAACTCAAAGCTAAACATCTGTAGTAATGAATTTTGATTGAAAGTGGTTATGTTTACAAAAGTATAGATAAYAGAACAAAAGATGAAAAAAAACGTTTTTGGTTATTCTTATGGCCTTTCATTCGTTTAGTTGCTGTGAGTTTTGTGCTTCTTCCAAGTGTAAATTTGTAACACTGCAAACAGTTTGGTTGAAAGTATGTTCAGACTCTGATGTCTGAATTGTCAGTCAGTAAAGTGATGTATCTTGAGGGTTTCTATATGTTGCAACTTTTTTTTTTTTTTTTTTTTTGAGTAGTTTGCAAATGATTACTCTTAATTTTGAATTTGATTTTCTAAACCTCACAATGTTTATTTTTTTCCTAGCAATGCTATGTAAGATTTACTGAATGAAATATACCTCTTCAGGACAGTAAAAAGTCATTTCCCTAACAGCTTAGGCAGGTACATTTAAAGAGAACTTAATTGCAATTTCAGTTCACCCTTAYGGAACAAGGCACATCTGCAGAAAACTTGATAAGGGGATAATCAGGAAACAGAAGAAAACAAATAAACAAACAAGTGCAGTCATTCAAAGTCAATTGTATGATAAATTTATTTCAGAATAATGCATGTTTTAATTGTGTTTTAACTGTGATGTTTTAACTTGTAACTTGCAACTGTGATTTTTAATTTGGAGTCTATAAATATATGCTGTCATTTGAAATGTGTGACTGTTTGAGTGCAACATATATTGGTTGGACAAAAAAGTTGTCACTGTCCACTTTAGGTGCTCCACAGATGAGTGTTTTGAGTCAATTCTACTTCATTTGATGGAATAAATTACACTTGAATATAATGTATAGTTTCAATTTATTTCAATTATTAAGCCATATACTATACATAAAATATTTTGTATTTTGTGCCCTCAAGAACAAAAACAATTTCTTAACCTCCATCTCAGATGACATAAATACTTATTTATAAATTGATCTTTGTAAAGATCAGAGAATGGTGAAAAAAATACCACAGAGGCAGAATAAGCTTAATTGGGCAATATCTGTCCCCAGATACACTGCTTTTGGAGGAATACGTTGGAAAGTGGAACACTGCTATGCAGTTCCTCTACTTATTACTGGAAGTGAAGACAGATAATATTCATGAAGTTTCCATATACTGAAATTTTCAGCTATGTGAGGCAGGGCATTACTAATCCTTTCATTTCAACAAGAAAAGTAAGCCAGGTAAGGCAAAGCTGCGTAAGCATCAAACAGAAACCACTGAAATGGTATCTTATCATCCTATCTGTTTATCAGACTTCCCTTCTCATGAAATGACACTTCACTTGTTCAGCTTTATCCTCCTGATAACACATGTCATATATTCATCCTTTGGTAGTGAATCTACCATAAAATTCTCTCTGTTCTTTGCAGTTCTGATAAATTTCTTTCAAATACAACTTTGTAATAAAGTCACAGATTTTATATCTTCAGTCTAAATATAGTTTATTTTTACATAAAAGGGGGACATATTTTATATTTCTTTAAAATTACTATTAAAGAAATATCTCTTTTTTTCTCTGTTCTCTTTTTGCCAGTTGAAATATCTATGCCTTCTAAATATTATAGGTGACTACTTTAYGATGTATATGAGAAGCAGAAAAAACAATTATTTTCAGGAATTCTTTCAAACATACTTTAAGTCTTAATATCTTATTAAGAAAAAAAAAAAGTCAAAAATATTACCTGTAAACTCAGTAAGAACTTGTTCAGTGGTGCCCATTCATTCTGACTTTATATTTAAGAAAATAACAGTCTGTGTTGGATATACAACTTCACAACCTGCCTGCAACATTGATTGTCATTTGCCATGCCATAAAGAAAAATTAGGTTCTTGTCCCCCAAAGCTGATCTGAGTGGACAGGCATTGCAATTTTTGCTCTTTACCAAGTGCAATGCCATCTCCAGTGGTTTCTGGAGGATACAAGACATATTGAGAAGTGTTGTGGCTATTCATCTCAATGTATGTCTTGTGTAAAGCCAGAGGCTTGGCAGAATGGATGTGAGAACTCAGCTACCATGGTTTAAAAGAATCAGATGAAGGTTTTCAAGGAAAGTTTCCAGTATTGCTTCCTCTTCTTTATGACAAATTAAATCTCTATGTTCATAAACTTGCAGTGCGGTCCTTTTTTTTTTTTTTTTTTTTTTTTTTTGTTTTTTCTACCACCGAGATTTTTTTTTTTTTATTTTGGGTGATTTTCTGCTCAAGAGAAGAACTGTAAGATATAAGAGATACAAGAATCAATGGACCTTAATTTCTCTTTCATTTGAAAGGGTATTTTTGTTTTTGGTGTGAATTGATTATAAGGAGACCTTCAGGATAGTACAGTGGAAAATGAGCTCATTGAACAAAGCTAAAGGTTTTGCCATTGGTGGGGCTAAGAGAGAAAAAGAAGAAGAATAAGAATTCAATATTATTTAACAGCTCCTCATTGTCATACCCTATCCAAAGAAAGTGTTTCTTTTGCCATCTTTAAGAGTAAAGGAGCTTGATATGTGTCTTTTCCAGTGTTAGTATTGCTTGTTTTAGCTTGTTATGCCTACCTGAGTTTAGATACCAAATGAAGTCTATAACTGGAGAAAAGTGAAGTAAATAAAGATCAACCCTAAAACACTGCCAAAGAAATGTAGAAGCAATGCCTCGAGGGATGAAAATCCATTATAGAGGAATTCACTTTTCTTTTGCAATTACAACTTGTAGTATTTCAGAATATTTTTCAGAATATTTAAGGTTGGAAGGGACCTCTACAGATCATCTAGTCCAACCTTCCTGCTCAAGCAGGCACACCTAGAGCATGTGGCACAGGGTGGCATCCAGGCGGGTTTTGAAGACCTCCAGAGTAGGAGACTCCACAACCT
>NW_020456199.1:1179967-1197052 GCF_003342845.1 Nothoprocta perdicaria | reverse complement strand
CTTTTCCAAGTACCTAAAGCTCCTACTTCTAATCCTGAGAAATCACGAATATTGGAAGTCAGATCTGTTTCCAGTCCAGGAATAAGCTTTGCCCAACCTGGGTGCAGTCCCGTGTAATTTTCAGAAATATTCTGAAAACATGTTACAGTTACAGTAAACATGTAACAATACACATATTAAATATCAAAGATGTCTTTTACTAATATGGTTCATTTCTTAAAAGTAAGTAAGACATTAGACATTATGTGAGAAGATAAAGATGTTCTTAACTAATTGGAGATATAGTAAGTTTATTCTTAGATGTATTTGAATATCTCTGCATTAGTAAAACAGAGTGAAGTCAGGGTTAAATGATACAGGTGTAGGTAACAAAGAAGCACTACTGATAGACCTGAAGTGTTTTTCTGGAGATTTTATTTTTATGAAGTAAAAACTTCATACTTCAAAGAGCATGAGGAGAAATATTAGTCTTGAAAAAGAAGACTTGTAAAATGTTATTTTGATGATGATTTTTAAAAGTGGTTTAATTACTATGTCCTGCAGCTGTAATTGAACATTTTTCTTTCATGGCTGGCTAGCAAGTAACTGCATAATGTAAAAAAGGCGATGATAAAGTAAATATTACCAAATATTTCTGAAGTATATTAACTTATATTTTCACACTGCATTGCAGGAAAAGATATGGCAGAATTATAGTTTACTTTATTGCTGCAAAGTTAAGTCAACATATTTTCACATTTTCATTACGGATCTTAGATGAGTTCCTATGTTAAAGCCTTCTACTTAAATTTAATGAGAAACCTGTTAAAGAGGAAATACGATCTGGCAGGCTTTTATTCTCTAGGAAAGCATGCCATAGAAGAAGCTTTACATATTTGTAAGAAATCAGTGGATCTCTCTCTGCTTATCAAACTGTTTCCTTTTGTCTCAAAATGGGATGGATTCCAGGAGTGCTCCTGCTATTTGGAATAAGATACAATTTTAAAGGATGAGATAAAAATAAATATATAAATAATTAAATGTGAAAAAAAAAAAAAATAGAAAAGGCTAATTCTATGATAGCCTACTTATTTAGAAGTAATTTTGTTATATTGATAAACAAAAGTAGCTCTTGAGTCAGTGCTAACAGAAAATGTCCTTAGTTATGGCAAGAAGAAACACGATCATTACAAACATAATGCATGTTTTCCTGAAAATATCTTTTAATAGTTTAAGAACTCAAGCAAAATTTCACTGACTACATACAGCTAACAGTAGATCTTAGTTGTGATCTGTCACAGTGAGGGTGACAGAGCCCTGCAACAGGCTGCCCAGAGAGGTTTTGGAGTCTCCTTCTTTGGAGATCTTTAAAACTCGCTTGGACGCAGCCTTGTGCCCCGTGCTCTAGGTGACCCTGCGTGAGCAGGGCGGGTTGGACTAGATGACCTSTGAGGTCCCTTCCAACCTTAAGCATTCTGTGATTCTATGATTCTATGATTAGTTCACTAAGTATGAGCAGAATTGCTTAACCAACTCAGAAGTGTGAATGAGTGTAAATTTGTTCCCTTATAATTCTATTTCAAAACAAATGTTAAAAGCTTAAATTTGGTGAACAAGTTATTCTTTTTTTTTTTTTTTTTTTTTTTGAAATGTCTGTAAAATATTCAAATCTTTCTTTGAAGATATCCAAGAGTACTGTACTGGATCTTCCAGTTCTCTTTTTTTTTTTTTTTTTTTTTTTCAAAATATAATTAATGTAGACCCACTTCTATTTCAGCTCCAAAATAATTAAGCTCTGTTTCTCTAGGGATTGAAAGCTGATATTCTCAAGGTAATCTTTGCTATTTTCTTTTTTGCTCAAAGCAACTAAAGAAAAAAGGAAAGCAGAAGACTACCATACTAATATACTGTTTATGTCTGTGAGTTTTCAGTGAGAATATATTCTCTTCTATATCAACTGATGTGTGAGGAGGGAACACCTTCTGTTTTACAAATGGTGTGGAGAGTAAATAAACAGAAATTTATGAAACTGTTTTGTTAAATTTAATAGATCATTAGCTCAGGCCGCCTGGAATTGTTGTGGTGGAAATACAGATTCTAGTTCTGGCAGATACAGAAGGTAGGGCTCTGGAAGAACAAATTTCTTAAATGAGAAATTTATAGGTTTTTGGGGGTAATTTAGATGGAAAATTGAAAAGTTTGTCCATGAAGCACCTTAATCTATCCTGAGGGGTAATTTGGATTTCTAACATTAAAGGAAAAATAGTGTATGGACACAAAAAAAGATGATTGGTCAAAAGGGTATGAAAGGCAAAGGTGGATCATGAAGAGATTTGTGACACTCTGAAATTACTCAAATTAGCAGGATAGAAGCAAGCATATGAGGACAGAATTCATTTTCTATAAGGTAATAAAACTATTGTTGTATTTGTTGAAAGGCAAAAATAGCAAGTTCTCGCTGAACATTTTGGCATCAATCGTTTTTAGGATCTGAAGTGGGAGAAAGATCAAACCTGGGGAAGGAAGTTGAGAATGACCACTGCCCATTTTCAGGCTTGTTTTTACTCATAGTAAATCCCTAATCCATTCTTTGTAATAAATCATGAGTAATAAATCATGAAGTTAAATTGCTTAAAGAATAAACAGTCCCTATATGAAAGTGAGATCTTTTACCTCTATGTTTTCATTTCTGTTTTAGATTTATTCTAATGTAAGCAATACAGTAGAAAAGCTATTGCCAAGGAAGTATGTAGCACATTCCTTTGCCAGCTGCATTAACAATTAATTTGAGTGTAGCTTTCTGGTAGCATTTTTATTTGTTAAGGCTGCAGCTGTAAAAATCCCTTTTTACATGAATGTAAGTTCAAAATTTGGTGTTTTGTATTCCTCCACCTAGCCAGGAATTAGAAGTTTCATTTTCATTAACCCAGATAAATATGCATTATAGTGTAGCATACCATCCTCCAGTATTGCATATCATACTGTAAAATTTGTATTTCCTGTAGACATAGTATACTAACTTATGCTTTATGACTTTTGAAGTAAGAGGATATTCATCTTCTTGGATAGTTAATATACATAAAATGAATATCCTTTTATTTTCTGTCTCTCTATTCTATATCAGAGATCCTAGAGAAGATATTTACAAACATATTCTTTCAAGCTGGAGCCATGTCTCTGTACCATTCTGCAGAGGCCGGGTTTCAGTGAATTCTTGTTTAACTTTGAAAACATAACTGAGATTGCTAATAGTCATCATTATAAACAATATTCTTTTGTTTTCAGAATCATAGCCTTTGAGATGTTGGCCTTATTTTTAGAACTGGCAAAACTTAYGATATCACAGTATCTGAATTAGACTTAGACCTTGTTAAAAGGACCTTAGTGGCTCAAACTGCAATTATATATGAGTAAAATACTTGAGTAAAATACTGCTGTTGGTGGAATCTTTTCTCTTTGAATCTTTCACACAAACTGTTCTCAAGTCATTAGCTAGAAATAAATGTATTTCTCCTACTGCAGAGAAAGTTAAAGTTCACAGAATTGGCTTATGAATTCAGAACTTCATATATTAAGTACGTAATCSTGTTCACAGTTCCACAGCAAACTTCTGCAATGCCTTCTGCCTGCTGCTTTTGTTCAGTTTGTTTGTTTGTTTGTTTTTGGCTATTACATGCCTTTTCTTTTCCTTTCCTTTTCTGTTGTAAACTAGCTGCTATGTGGTTCAAAATACATAGTCCTACTGAAATCGAACAATATCATTTGAAGTATTCATGTCCTTAAAAACAAAAACAAAGAAAGAAAAAACATTAAGCCAGATAGTCTGTTTAGAAGGTCTATGTTATTTATTCTTGCTTAATTAATTCTAATGTTTATTAAAGGTGATTTTTAGTAAATGGATTTAGTATCTCTCTGGAAATGAAAATTAGAAATGAGAACTAGATTCTCTTTAAAAAAATAAAAAGATCCAATTTCTTTAGTCTTCCTTGGACTGGCTAATCTTAAGTTTTGTCATAGAGTACTTGTGAGGAGCTCCATCTAGATCATGGAGAAGCAAGAGATCCTGATTAGTCAAAACAGAATATCCATTTTGTTTGATAGTGAGAGGTGAGATTTATAAACTTGGATACCTTTCTTCCTGCAAGTCATTAAAAGTTTATGAATTACTTCTATTTTCAGAGCATCAGGTCTCAATTCATTAAGAAAATTTTGCTGTGATGTCTAACTTCTGAGCTATTCCACTATTTTTTACTGAGAGTCACTATTGTTGAGTGTCATATGTGTTGAAATTAACTGCTGAGGACAGGCCACACTGAAGAAAAGGAGGTAAACTTGGCATATTAGCACAGTGTTTTCTAGAACAGGGAAATTCAGGATATAACCTTCATATAATGGAACAGATAAGGCTAACTTATCTCATACGATAAAAAACAGTGAGCATTTCCAATAACTAATTTATAACAAACAGAATGAATGAACACACTGGCATATAAAGTTTTGGATTTCTGGAAAAAATATATAGTTTTCTTTTTTCTATCTATTATATGTGTAGTCTATGTCCCCTATCTGCAAAAGGTAAGTTTTGTAATCTTAAATACAGCAGAGAATATAAATGAAGATGGAATGATTTAGATTGCTTTATAATTTACTAAGTGTCCTTAACTTTGTAATAAAGTGGACTTGCACTTGACTGTGATATATTGGTACATATACCATACCATACGATAAAGAATTATTTGTATGATTTTGCATATTTAATACTAATCCTAATAGACAGTCCAGTAACTGTTTTTGTATGCTACTGAATTCTGAAAAAAAAAAAAAAAGTGTCTTCACATTTCTCAGCTTCAAAACTCATTTGAAATAGCTCTTAAACAATTAAAAATGCTCAATTTCATGTTCTCTTAAAGGTTTAAAAAACTACATTTTGATACAAAAGATATTTAATAGAATTTTAAGCCTGCTTTAGCAGTAAGAAAATCAACACCCTTGTGTTTTTTTTAATTATTATTATATCCCTTGGCTACCTAATCATTTTAAGCTCAAGCAAATATCTAGTTTAGTTACAGATCTTGATGTTATGAAAGATCTAAAAATCCATACATTTGTGCAAAGGGATTTTTATCATCTCTCTTTTTTTTAGGTTTACTGTGTTGGTGTTTAAAATTATTATACRTCTGTGTAAAGGTTAGACATATCTGAAATAACCATGTTTTAAAAAATCTTYCTGTATTATCTAGTGATATCAAAATCATTCTTAGGAAGACTGTATTTAAGTAGTATTAAATTAAATATAGCATTTAAGCATTAACAACTGTGTAATTTACATTAAAATCCTATATTTTTATATAGAACTTAATCCACCTTTTAAGCCTACACTATTTTAATTTCCTTTAAAATACTCAGCAGAGGAGATTATCCTGTAACACACAGGCAAAAATAAAACTAACTCACATTTTATAGAGATACATTATTCACTTTTTCCTCAAGGGTTKATTTATATGATAAACTAATGAAAAAAAAAWWRGSYTTTTTTYYWATCTTTACATTTTTTTCTTAATGTTTCTGAGATAATGCTACAGTGTATGTTGATATGATAGCTATCTTTAAATGTTTATATCTTAGGGAACAAAGCTAATGCATAYAGGAAAAGCCACCCTGCAGGTTTGCTTCCTCTGTGAGAGCTCTTAAGTGTTCAGTTTTTGTACCTAAAATGCTTTCTCACAGTGGAGGAAAAGGCACCACTGTTGGTACACATAGAGGAAGAAAAGAGTAAACAGAGATAAGAGCAAATATATCATTCTTATATACAGAGCAGGGAGGCTTTAAAATAACTAGTTTTTAGAACATATTTATTCTTTCATGTGTAACAAATAACTCTGTGTACGTAACATGCCAAAAAAGGCGGTTTGACTAGCTTACACAGGACCATCAAGAAAACTCATTAAGCCGACAAGACAAGAGGATGGTCAATCTGCAGAATGGAAGATTACTTGCAAGGCACCCAATGCAGCTTTTGTAAATCAGATTTGTCCTGTCATTGCTTCTGGTATTCAGTTCATCCCTTTTCTGGTGAAAGGAGCATGGTATATACCTTAGCTTAAATACAGACCTTATCTTTAATAAACTGTTGGTTAGTGGTTTCCATATGCTAAGGATGGAATTTATCCCGTTTTTTAGAGTTGTGTTTGTAGTTAATCATTAAAAATCAATTACTAAAAAATAAATCAGTGGGGAAATGACATGATATGATTCAGGTATTTTTCTAAATAGAGGCAAGGGTGGATTTCAAGTAACAGGGCACTTTCTCCGCCTAACAGAGAAAGCACTTAATTGTCACAAGTTCCCACCTCTGTTATCTCTAGCTTGATCTGGACTCCCCTCAAATAAATCTAACGTTGAAGTAAAATTTTTGAAACCCATACATACTGTGAAAAGAAAGAAGAAAAAGTTTTAAAAGGAAACTTCTGTACTGACATATGATTTAGTAAATGCTTCTTCTCACAGGAACAAAGTTTTCTTCTGGAAACTGAGCCCATCCTTGCTTTGAAGAGCTTGCACCTCTTAGTATTAAATGGTGCCCAGCACTTAGCTTACCTTGTTCCTCATCTCATGAAGAGTCCTACCTTCCTTCCTTTATATATATATAATATGTTAGCCTCAAAATAAGAAGATCACAGTTCCAAAGATGATATTTTCTTCTCTTGCCTTTAAAAACTCGAATTGAATTGGCAATGCAGGAAATTCCTTTTTAATTTTTATTTGCCTAGTCCTCTAAACTTGCAGGCTGGAATTCATATTAAGAAAACAGAAAATGTGTGTGCAAACAGAAAGAAGCATGAAAAAAGAAAATTCTTCCAACTTTGAATTTTTGAAGCAAGATTTGAATAGACTTTTGATCATATCTCAGTTAAATGAAGTCTTGCAATCCTGCCAGCTGCTTGATTCCACTTTGTAGATCTTACATTTCAATCTATGGTTTAGACTTATTGTTATTAATCATTAATTAGTTACACCATAAATTTAATTTATTACTTGTAGAAAACCAAGTCTTTTCTTAATTGAACTAAAGAAGAGAATCTCTGTGGCAGATTTAGGGAGGTATTACAATTTTTAATTGTAGGCTGACATAGGAGACAATTGAATTTCATTAGAAGAGCAGAGAAGCAAGACATCCCAAACAGAATACAGGCAGAATACAGGCAGCAAATTTTGCTGTTTTCAGATGAAGTAAGTATCTCTCCTGGTGTTAAATAAACATGGAAGGATAAAAAGGTAGAACTGCATAGCTCACTGCAACTTCTTGGATGAAATAAAGTGGGATTTCCAGCATTTTCTTTATCTTGACTTAAATAAGAAGATTGAAAAAAATATTGATACTATTTTTAGTATACTTACGTCAGTACTGCCTCTCTTCTTTGTATGTATTATTGTCATGATTACTTGGCAATTATTTTTGTTCCTCATGTTGTTTCATATTTCCCTAAGATTTGTATGCAGTGAGACAAAATGATTATGTAAGTGAAAGAGTTATGACTTCAATTCAAATGGGAAGAAGAGGGAATGAATGGACACAGTCAAGAAAAAAAAAAATCAAAAAAAATGAAAATAGCTTTAAATCTTCAGTTGATTTTATTACTCTTTATATGTTCGTGAAACATGTATCTGAAAACTTTTTCCATGCTTAATTTTTCTTACCTTGTATGTTCTGTCCTTGTCTGTGTATATAATATAAATAAACATTATGTTGTGCAATTGGATATCATTTTAATCTAATGGATATTCAGGATGAAATATGAAAAACACGGAAATATATAGTCAGGCATTCATACAGGGTGTCTAGAATCCCATCCAAAACTTTTATTCACTGCTGAGAGTACAGAGATTTTAAAGTGGTTGGCATGGCCATACAACAAGACCATGGTCATGACTGGTGCTAAATAGGGAACAGAGGAGCTGAAAAATGCGGAAACAGATTTGAACATTTTAATAGGTGGTATTAGGCAAAAATAACTATCATTTGACCAGATTAAAGCATTTCTCAAAAAACACTTAAATAGTGAAGCCTCACAGATATAGGGTCCTTCATTGTTCTCCAGAGTTTAATGCATACTATGTTTGTAAGGACTTCATGTCATTTCCTGTCTCATGAAAGGAAATTTGAATCTCAAAGATAACTGATTGGAAATATTAAGGTTTCAATATGTAAACTGCTTCCATAGTGTGGCAAGCACATGGCAGATTTCTTCCCATGATTTTCACTTGCTTTTCCCCTATTCTTCCCGTTCTTCTCTTTCTGTCATTCTTCAACATAATGTATATTATACAACATTATTAATACAATACTATGTATAATATATATAATAACTAGGTATAATATAATTAATAGCATATTATGTATATAAAATTAATAAAATATTATGTATGTATACAGTTTAAGGAGAAGAAAATCTTAGCAAGAAGTGAAAGAAAAAGATTAACTTAACAGCTTTATACTATTTTAGCAGAAAAACTGTCAGGATGGTCCCAGTCGAGGGTTTGCATTAGATATTCTGGGTGGTTACAGTTTGAATATACAATTTGTCCTTTGGAACACCAACTTTCCTCTTCTGAGGCACTCAGAACTGGTTAGATAATATCAATATATATGTAAATACTTCTATATTATTCTTGCAGTTTCTATCATGATTATTTAAAAATAAAAGGATATGCTCTGTTAATGTCTTTTTCTCAAACCTGTTTCAGCAATCCTAAATGCCCAGTATGCAGTAATAATATTTCTTCCATCTGTTTTTACACTAATGAACTATGTCTTTGTTGTTACTAACCCTATTACAATACTAATTTCCAAAATGGTTTTGGAGTTCTTTTTTATTATTTTTTTTTAATTTAATCAGCCTAATTCAAGATATTTAGCAAAGCTGTAAGGCAAAGAAATGACATTTCATCACTGACTATAGAGACCAAATGGAACGATACTACAAATCTTTTCCCAGCACAGATCCTTATTTTTTCACTATCTGATTATTTAGTTAAAATATATTAATGATTTATTATTTTGACTAGCATCCTTTTATTCACAAAATTTCTTTATGTACCTTTTAAGCCCACATAGAAAAATGTAATTTTAGATGAAGTTCCCAGTGTCTAATATTCTCTAAAAGATCCAAAAATAATCTTATCTGAACTACAGTGGGAAAGCAGAAAGGCATTTTGAAAGGGACATTTATGTAGATATACAAGGACAGTAGAAACCTACATGGATGAAGTATGCCTAATGATATTGAACAATCATAGGTGTTGATCTAACAAGAGATGCATTTTAGATTGAACATTTCTCCCCCACTTCTCCACCCAAAGATGCCAGAAAGAAAGATTGTACACCATGCAAATTTGTGAGGAGTTCTTACTTGCCCAAAGATCCCTGGAAAAGAAATTCTTGGATGACTATGAATAAATCTGTGCCCAAATGAGTATTTCGCTTTAGAGCAGAATCAATTGAACTGCAATCAGTTAATCTTAATGGTCTGTATTTCTGCTGATGTCATTGTTAAACACAAAACTTAACAGTATTTGAAAATATGCTTAATTATTCAAAGTATCATAATTCCAAATTTTGTCAAAAAAGTATGTGCTTTTTGAGTCAGGTACAAACAGCACTTACTCTATTATATAGCCTTCAAGACGACAGGGCGAAGAAAGGGACTGTGTTGATTCTTTCAAGCATACAGGTGAGGTGAAGGGGACTGAAATCATGGTTTTAGGTAAATAAGGAACAGAATTCTGGAAAAGGATGTGGAATACTTCTACATATTTTAAATAAATCATATTTCTAAATATTTTAAAACTAAGGGGAGGTTTAGGGGGAAAATTTTAGTACATTCAGTGTGGTTCTCATTCACTGAACTGCTATTAGTGTGCCACAGCTACATTATGCTTATGACTTGGTACAATTTGCAGAGCTTCCCTCAAATGAATTTGGCTCAGCTATATCACAGCCTGGGGCATGATAAGAGTATTAACATTATAAGCCTTATCTCTGTGTATTGAGCTTACTAAGTTTTTGATGAAATCACAGTATCTCCCTCGTGTACACTGAAATTGCTTAACAGCACCATTTATGCAAATAAGTTATACAGTTAATTTATGTTAAAGAGATTTAATTACTCTACAAAACTGACTTTACTACAGTACACCCAATTATTTTAAATCATAGGACAGAGATTTTGGAGATTACTTTGAGACCAGTTAAGATTAAAAATAATGAATTTTTGGCACCAGAATTTTAAAAATAAAACAATTAATAAACCAGACAGTTCTTCAGTGTCAGCATGCTGTAATACCATATTTTTCTGCTATTATAACATGTAATTAATAGGAATTCTCATATATTTTAACATTCTGTGTGTGTATATATGAATTTAAATTATTTGAATGATTATAGCGATGAATAAAACTGACCTAATATGTGCCTTGCCTAGTAATTTCTGAAAATTATAATTTATCTGTATATCACTATTTCTTGTTTGAAATTTGATAGTATTCCTAGATATGTGAAGGATTTCTTGTCAAGGAAAAGAAGGTAATCAGGAGTAGTTAGCATGGATTCACCAAAGGAAAGTAATGTTTGATGTACCTGATAGCCTTCTATGGTGGGATAATGGGGTGRCTGGACAATGGGAAAGCTGTGGGTGTTGTCTACCTTGATTGCAACAGGGCTTTTGAAACTATCACCCATAAGATCCTCATAAGAAAGCTCCAGAAGTGTGGACTGGACAGGTGGACAGGGAGATGGATGGTGAACTGGCTGGATGGCAGAGCTCAGAGGGTGGTGATAAATGAGGACAAGTCCGGTTGGAGGCCTGTGGCCAGTGGTGTTTCCCAGGAGTCAGTACTGAGCCCAGTGCTGTTCAACTTGTTCATCAATGACCTGGACGAGGGCACAGAGTCACCGAGAGCAAGTCTGAGGATGAYCCCAAGCTGGGTGGAGTGGCCAACACTCCGGAGGGCTGCGCTGCCATCCGGAGGCTGGAGAGTTGGGCAGAGAGGAACCTTCTGAGGTTCAACAGGGACAAGTGCAGGGTCCTGCCCCTGGGGAGGAATAGCCCCAGGCACCAGGACAGATTAGGGGCTGACCTGCTGGAGAGCAGCTCCRCAGAGAGGGACCTGGGAGTCCTGGTGGACACCAAGTTAGCCATGAGGCAGCAGTGCCCTCATAGCCAAGAAGGCCAATGGGCTCCTGGCTGCATCAGGAAGATGTTGGCAGCAGGGGGAGGGAGAGGATCCTGCCCCTCTGCTCAGCTCTGGGGAGGCCTCAGCTGGAGTATTGGGCTCCTCAGTATATGAGGGATGTGGAACTTCTATGGAGAGTCCAACATGAAGTGAAAAAGATGATTAAGGGAGTGCACCATCAATCTTCTGAGGAAAGACTAAGCAAGCTGGGCCTGTTTAGCCTAGAGAAGAGAAGGTTGAGGAGATCTGATCAGTATGTATAAATACCTGAAGGCTGAATGTAAGGGGGAAGGGGCCAAACTCTTCTTAGTGGTAGCCAGTGATAGGACAAAGGCAATGGATATAAGTTAAAACACAGGAAGTTCCATCTCTTTGTTAGGAAGAATGATGAGGGTGACAGAGCGCTGGAACAGGCTACATGGAGAGGCTGTGGAGTCTCCTTCTCTGGGGATCTTTCAAACCCATCTGGATGCCACCCTGTGCCCTGTGCTGTAGGTGTCCCTGCTGGAGCAGGAAGGTTGGACTGTATGATCTCTAGATCCATTTCAACCTTAACCTTTCTGTGTTTCTGTGATTCTGTGATATATTAATCTTACAATTGCAATTAATGGTTTATCTCCTGTCTTTTGCTATTACTGTTAATTAATACTACCAAATAATAGTTTTGATGATAAATATTTTTATCTTGAGGTGACAATTTGATTAGGTCTTTGATATTCTTTTGTGAGGAACATGTGAGAAATAATTGGAACCTATGTGTTGATTGTCATGTACATACCAATCGACCATACACTGGTGCTGCGCAAGTTAAGTTCTTATCATTTCATCATTTTACTTGTAGCAAAAATATATGAGGTGGATTTGGGTAAATCGCCAGTATTTAGAGAAAAAAATACAAAAAAAAAAAAAAAAAATCTGTTTTCTATTTTTGCTAGTTAAGCCCACAGTGTAGTCTGGAATGTAGTCTGGAATGAATAAGATAGACGCTTAAGATGCTATAAGATACATAAGATAAGATGCTATAATATAACAAATACTTTGTATAAATCTACTTCTCCATGCATATATATAGTGCAAAATCTTTGAGAGCCATATAATATTACTGATCTTCTAATAGACTTTTTATGGCCTTATATAAAGGATTCAGTCAAAAAGTTACTTGCCTTTGGATCACATATGTGATGAGCTTCTTTGCCTGTTTTCCTTCCTTCCCTCCCTCCCTCCCTCCCTCCCTCCCTCCCTTCCATTTTCTCCCTCCCTTCATCTCCCTCACTTCCCCATTAACTTTTTTGACCTAAAATATATGAGAGAGTTATGCATTTCAAGTTCATAAAGCTTGAAATAACAAAAAGGACATGAAGTGGTCGTGAATATTCATACAATTTTGATTTCTTATGCATACACTTGATAAAATGTTTTTGATTAAACAGTGCAAGGCATTTAGATGCAAGTGTAAAAATGCAAAATTCAATGTCAATGAAATGTTGACATAAAATGTATGAAAGTATCTGTCAGAAATTATTTGTAATGAAGGTTAATTGAGCTCCACCAGGTAAATCAGGCTAGACTTTTCCTTCCTTTCATTTTCCCCGGACTCAGCAGAAAACATTTGTTTATTAGCAGAAACAATTCCTTGCAATAAATGTTATCTCTCTGCAAAATAAATAATGCCTTTCAAGTGCCATAATAAGTATTTGGAAATATATTACAAAAAAAAAAAAAAAAAAAGACTTGATAAACCCTACATGTCACAGCTTTTGCAATTTCTTTCTTTTTCTTGGTGGAGATAATACTAAAAGAACTTTTAAGCCATGCAGTTCTAATAGATCTCAGCTCTGAAAAAAATATCACTATTTTTAGAAAGAAAAGCCCAAAAGCTTTCAAATTTGAGAGCAGAACATATGCCACTATCTTTTATTTTATCTAAAGTAATTTAGATTTGACTCTGGGAGAAAATTCTTACAGTCATATACTGATTTCAAAAAAAAAAAAAAAAAAAAAAACTTCTAGCATTTCTAGATTAAAAAAAAAAAAAACGAAGAACGGGATTTTGATTTTATTTGGTTGTGGTATTGTTTTTTGATTAAAGAGACCAAAAGCTCTTTAATATTCCTTTCCTAAATTTTCTATCCAAAGAACTGAAAACTCTTAATGATACTTTGATTTACTGGTGCAGAACAGGAAGTACGATTATGAGTTTAGCTGTAATTTAGCTACCATGTTTTCTGCTGTTCGTTAAACATTTGAAGAGTTTGTATATTGCCATGTTTACCTTTGTGACTGTGGTCAGTTGGGTTGCATTTTTGCAAAGAATTCCATATGCAGCTTATTTTATGTGTTCGTGTTTTGTTTTTAGAGGCTTTTTATTATATCTGTGTATATGAAATTTGTTTATCCACATTTTTAGGATTCCACATTGTGTTTATGACTACGTTATGCCTTTGTTATTTATTGATAGATTTTAAAGTATTCTTAAGCTTTTAGCATCATTTTTCACAGGATGAATGTTAGGCTTTCTCTCATTTCTTTGCAGAAAAATCGTCTAAGTGCTTCATATGGGCAATTTTATGTTCCATTTTTGCTTTTGGTATCTGTGACTTATGTCATCCTCTATTCTATGCAAAAGAATCCTGAAATTTCAGAATTGTTTTCCTGGCCCTCTAGTGGAATGAGGTCAATGCTCAGCATTGTTTTGGTGCAGGACCAAAAATATTCAAATACTGACAGCACTGGAGAAAACAACAGTGGAGTGGACAGAAGATGTTTTTGGTATTCATGTATTTCTGATCCAGAACATAAGGGATAGAAAGAGTATTGAGTACTCGGAAAAGAAATACTCTATTACTACAGATATAAATATACAGATAGATTTTGTAGGATGTACAGAATAGTGTGTAATTTCTTTTTTTGTATAAAACAATGTTTACACATCCCCCAAAAATATAAGTTGAACACTTAAGGAAAAAAAAAAAGTAATTTCAATTATTACATTCCTATGAGAGAATTGACTTTTAAGAGTATTAAATGACAAAAAAAAAAAAAAAAAAAAAAAAAGAACTATTTCAAAAAATCTTTTGGATCAGTTCTACCCTTATTCATAAAATAAGTCTTATTCATTCTGAGGTGTGGCATAGGATTTTGTGTAATGTTCCAATTTAGAAAAGATATGTATTTCAAGCATGCTGTTGAAATATTTCTGTCTGCGTCAGCTGCAAGTTTAGTCTGGTCGTATGTTGTTCATTGCTACTACTTTATTTGGGGCCAAGTACTATGCAGTCATATTTTATCAGCAAGACAAACATGAAACAATAATGCACATTTTAACATGAATATATTTGGAATAATTTGATTCCAAATTGATGATTTGGAATAATTGTTTATGCAAAAATCACCCCAAGAAGGAAAGAAATATATGTGAAAACATAGGTTATGATTTTTTTTCTTTTTAATGATTTTGTAAGTAGCAAGGTAACAATCACATTGAAGGCAGTAAAAACAAGATACTCAATTATTCCTGATTCAATTTTATAGTTAAAAGAAGTGCATTTTAGTATTTGTTAAATTCTTGTAAAAGTTTTTCAGGCATTAGACACTATTTTATAATAAAATTATTGCTGCTTCATTGTCTCTGGGTAATAAAAATGCTACCAGTCCTCTGTGGTATAGTAAAGGTACAAAAAAATCTTTTATTTCATGGATCATCATTCTTTTATTTATGGGGTATCTGAATTAGGCACAGCACTTAGCACATGAAGTTTAGTCCCTGAGAAATTTTGTTAAGTTGGAACTTACAAACACTGAAGTAAACAATCATAAATGCAATTCCAGACAAAACAAAGTATAGGCTTTGTGTAGTTGTAAATTGTACTTAATAAAGTATGAACTTGAGTAAAGAAGTTAATGGATGCAGTTTAACAGTGTGTTTGGCTTGTGGTTCTACAGTAGAAATAAAAATAAAAGGAAACAAATATAAAATGTACTCATCTTCTCATTGTACTCATTGCTACTGGCAAAATTTTTGCTTTACTGGACTAATTTCTTATTAGTTATTCAGCTTTGTACACTTTTATTTCAGCTTCTTAATTCTGCCACCTACTGTCTTTATAGGTTCTTGTACACTCAGTGTAAAGCTTGGTTTGCAGCTTCCTGCAACACTTGTTGTGCCATTAGTTTGCCATGAATGCTGCCTATTTCATCCTTTATTAGCATGGATGATTGCACACCAACACCTAGGATTTCCATGTTGTGCTGCTGTCTCTCCACTGGTAGATAAGAGTCCTTTCCTCTTCATGGACTTTCCTGTATGATTCACATGGATGCTGAAGGCTGGGCCTTTTTTTTTGATTGTTAAGTACATGTTTCTTGGTACATCTAATAAAGCAAAAAGTTTTACATTGACTTCAGAATTTATAAACAGTTTTCCAGAGTTTGGGACTGTGAATATTTTTTTTCCCCAGATCCATATTGAGTTAAAAGTTTCTCTTTCCTGTCAGAACGCCACAGTTTACTAGACACATTATATTTTCCCTTCTTTCTCTCGTAACCAAGACCTGATGTTAGCTATACAAGATAACTGATTTGCTGAGCCAACAACCTGATCTATTGAAACAACACACAACTCTTGAAAAGTCGAACAAAACCAAACATAACCATAAAGGTCAAACATAAGCATAACATGAGTTTCTGGACAAGTGTTTGTCCTTTTTATCAATAAGTGATGTTAATAGTGAGCAATACTTACTGTGAGATAATCCAAGGTATATGCTGTTAAAAAGCTTTCGTAATTCTAGATTTCCTGAAGAAAAGACATAAAACTATGTTGAAGATTATAATCCCTTTTATAAAGTGTTGAAATTGTATTGTTTGTATAATTGGGAATATCCATGAACTTTCCCTAAGATATGCAATAAATTAATCATGTTTTGTTCTTTGAAGTCAACTTGTTTTTAGCATTGGTAAAACTTTACATGGTTATATGTTTTATCTTATGTGCAGAAGAATTATATTAATGAAACTCTGTTAATTCCATTTTCAAGTTAAATTCCTTTACATATGACCATGAGGATACATTCCAGAAAATGGTAGATGTTTTTTATGATCATTTTGATTTTATATGGGAAATTCAGCTTTTTCTGGATTTAAAGTATTTTTACACTGTTCAGACATTCATTACTGTGCAAAAAAAATATGTCAGCTTGGTAAGTAATTATGAAAGAGAATATATGCTCCTTAATTTCAGGTTGGACTATACTAAGAATATGAGGAAGAACAAAAGGAAAGAACAGTAGTTTGACATCTTGGCATTCCAGGTGGAATGAGCAGGATGAAAGGATATTAATATGTTTTCCATGTTAATCAATTTTACTCAATGTATATTTAAATATTTCTTAAGTGGATTATGGCAAAGTAGAATTTTTAAAAGTTTTCCTTAGAAGAATTATCTTTAGATAGCTATCCCTAATTGTCTTATGAACAGTGGGCTTAAAACACAGGAAGCATTACAATTGAGTGTAATCGGGAGATTGTAGAAAGGAGCAAAGCAATACCACTTTCTGCAAAACTGCCCTTCACCACTGCCAATGTGTGTCCCATGTCAAGGCAAAACCAGGCAGCTCGTCTAGGGAGCACTACTCTGTGCCTGCAGCTCCCAGCTGAGCTCCTGCAAAAGGCAAGAACAGTTGCTGAACTACATTTTCATGTTTTAGATAAAACAGCAGTGTTTTTGATCTAGGCCTTGACAGTCCTCAAGGATGTAACCAGGACAAGATATTGAGGAATCCTTTTATTACTGCTTCCAAAATAGCAAGGAAAAAGCTCTGATTTGAGTAGACAGGAGGTTTTCTTTTGGAGAAGCAGACTTTTTTTTTTTTTTTT
>NW_020456199.1:1167143-1179952 GCF_003342845.1 Nothoprocta perdicaria | reverse complement strand
CACTGATACTCTTATAAGATTTATTGCCTTACTTATTTTTTCAGACAGTCACTTGAGTTTATGCAGCCAGGTTTTTTTTTACTATGAAAAAAAGAGATTGTATAAATCTTATAATCTGCATTTGTGTTGACCAGTGGCCAAAAGATAGTGTATTTGATAAACAAATAAAAAAAGGAAAAATCTGAACAAAGATTTATTATAGTACCACGGAAGTGTGAAAATGAGTAAAAATGACCAATATTGAAGTGGCCTCTGCTGTAACTGATTGGTTTTTAGCCTTGTAAAAGAATAAAAAAGACATTTAATTTTTCAAATAGCTTTTTTAATGATTGTTTTTTCTTAAGTTTTATGTTAGATCTGTAAGAGAAATTGATTAAAGTATGAGAAGCTGCTGTGTAAAAGAATGACCTGTAAAAGAAGGACCAGAAAGTCCTGCCATATTGATGGTACCCCAAAAAATATCCTCAGAAAATAGCTTGAAAACTCTTTTTTTTTAAAGCAGCTGCATGGTTTATTATGAGAGCATTCATTTTTGCAGCCATCTCAATATAACAAAGATTCGGTAGTGTCCCACTTCCTGTTAGAGCTCTGTGTTAAAATAGTTTATACTCACTTTCTCAATATGAAGTATATCGAAGTCAACAGTGTGTATTTTACATTTCACATTCAAATATCCTCAGTAAGGAGTCAGATATTAAAGCATTTTCATAGTGATAGATGYTGCTTCTTGCAAATTTTAGTCTTAAACATAAGACAAATGTCTATTTTATGTGCACAGCTTCAGCTGTTCTGTCTCTATAGGTGATGCAAAATTTCAGCTTTCTTGCAATTTCAGCTTTCTTTCAAGACACTGTTTAAATTCAGTAGCAGTTAAATGAAATGTAGTTCCTCATACAGAGACAACAACTTGCATGATACTCATCACCACAAAGCTAGAGAGAGGAAGAAGCTTTCAGTTGCCTTTGTATAACACTTTTGTCTTTTGGAGTGCATGAGATGGTATTGCATTGCTGACCTAAGCCTTTCTCCTGATCTGAAAATGTATTCTATATACTTCCTGAAGATCAGAGGGTAGATATTCAAAGTGTAGGAGTGTAGGTATTAGTCTTGCTAGTAAACTAAACATCAGACTTACTAGTCAGCTAAAATACTGAATATTTCCACTTGATGTTATGATGATTTTAACACCATGAATGCTTGAAAGTCTTTATGAAGTGCATGTTTTTTTTTTCAACAGCTGGATAAGTCTTTCTCTCATGAGCTACTTGTATGTATGTGCACATATCTGTATATATATGTGTGAATATGTGTATATATGCAACTAAATATCAACTGGAAACATACATTCCTTTAACTGAGGCATTCTGTGTGAACCACTAGATGACATTGTTGAATTGTCAGAATCCTTTCTATTGTTATCATCTGTTTTGAGCATTATAAACTCCTCTTTTAAAATAAATCTATTATTTTGTGATAACCAAAATCAAGTAAGTGGACTAATTAAAAGATCAAAATACATGAATTCTCATCTGCTTTTGATGATATTTTCTCCTGATTCACTGATCCTGAAAGAGAAACCCTTTGTGACTGCTACTCTGCTTAGGTCATTTGAAATATTTATTGTAGAAAGAAGATTTCCTCTAATTTGGAGAGCAAGGTAAATGTTTCCTATCTGAAATTCATAAATAATGATTCCTTAAAAATCCTACCTCTCTATGGAAAAAGTTAATATCTGAAATCCATTATTTTCTTCTAATGTCAAAGTTAAAGTTGGGCTTTCTCAGATACACTTTTCCAACACTTCCACTTGCCAAAATGTGCAAGATTTTCATAAAGAATGGGTCTCAAGAGCTTCTTGTGACATGTTTTGCTCCTGATAGAAAGATTAGAAGGTATTTGAAGCATAAATTTTCAAGCTATGAAAGGCAGCAGCCTATCTTCAGTTTTAAAACAATCATACTGACCTCTTTAGGCTGCTTTATAATGGGGGAATGTCACCTTAATTTCCCCCCGGGTGCCACTTTCATATGTACAACCCTTTCTATCACTTACCATCAAAAAGTTGTCCTGAAACTATTATTCCCAAGAATAACTTCAGGTTCCATTTAAAGCGTTTTTTTTTCTCTCTGAAACTTCCTCATCTGAAGGAGGTAACAGGTACATTTCTTGAAGCGAGATAGGCCATTACATATCTCCCCAGGACAGAATACTTGTTCTTTATTAAGTCCATAAAAAAACTGTAATAAAATAAAGATGTGGAAGACTACTTCCTTTCTCATAGGTCAGGGCGACCATCAAAAAAGCAGACATGATATCTAACATCTTTCTTCCCTAGGGTGCATTCCTGTTCACTCTACCAAAGCGATAATAGTAGAGCAAAAAGAATTTCTGCCTCATTTGATAAATTTTGAAGGCTCTAAATGGCTGTTATCTGTTAAGTGGGTATTTGGGCAGCAATATACACAATATCACCTTCTGTTAGGTTTCTCTAACGCTTCTTAAAAAAAATGCTAAATCAATGCTTTCATTTTTTCTTAAAAAAAAAAAAAAAAAAACCTTCAATTACTTATTTGTGGCAGGGTAGTAATGCTTTTTAAAAATGAACATACACTTGTGACTTAAAAGAGCTTATTTGTATTGAACAAATGTAATAGAATTTTCAAGGAATTTCTTAAAACAGATTAGATTAAAAACATATCTATCGGGAATTGAACTACGTTCATTCATAGGTTACATATTCTTCTAGACTTACATGATGAAAGATTATGTAAAGGTAGTAACAGGACATAGAAAAACTTAAACTGTGTGTAATATCCTAGTGGGAATTCCATCGTTTGAGTTACACTAGTGCTCTTTAACCAAGATATTTATACTATCAGCTCTTAGTTCAAAAACCAGAACATTATTTCAAGTGAACAATAACAGTTTGTGAGCAGGTGCAGAAATTTGTAAAACTGGAAATCATGCTGGCATTTTATGCCTGGGAAACTTAAAAGGAGGTAGAGAGACTGGATAGAGAAGGGGAGGGACAAACTAAACCTTGGGGAAATTATACATAATACAATAAAAATTGAAAAAAAAAAAAAAAAGTATATTTGATCCTACAAAGTATTCGTTGGAGTGAAGAGCTCACTACTAAATAACTACATTATTTGTAGTATTTATTTGTAACTACAGTATAACTACAAATAACTACAGTATTTGTAGTATTTATTTGTAGTAAAGCTCATAAGAGAAAGGAAAAGAGAAAGCATATTTTTTAGTTATTTATAAATCTGCAATGGACTGTAGATGGCTGGGCTGATAGTACCACAGTGGTAATGCAAATGAAATTATTTTCATTGCATTTATTAAAGAAACATTGGAAATGTGGCAAGAATCAAACAGGCTACACAGCTGCAGAGAGCGATTATATATCCATTTTCATGAGGAACTGAGAATCTACGAAAATATAAAACTGGCAGGGGAAGGAAAAGGACTTTGATAACAGAGCTATATTTTGTTGTTATACATTTTGAATGGCAATGAACCTGCGAGTAAACTTGATAGAAAATTGTGCAGAATCCCTAAACTAACTTGCCCTCAGGATATACAAAATTGAGTGTTACATAACAGTAACCATAGTACAATGGCTGCACAGGATACTCGATAAGTGACAGGTATATTACAGACATTAATTAAGAAGACAGGAGAGAAATCTTGCCAGCCACACAACATTTGATATAGCCTGATAGCAACAAATCCCACTCAGTCATTCTTTAACAACAGCAACAAAAAGATCAAGATGTCTGTCCAGTTTCATCAGAGGCACCAATTAAGTGATTGTTGTGTCTGGTCCACTGCAGTTTTCAAGAACAATTGTGTCATTACAGCATTTAAAATGCAGCATCAGCAGGAAATAGAACAATAGCTGCAAGGAAAAAAAAAATTATAAAGCATACAGCCATTATGTGTTTTTTGGCCTCAGTGTGGTGCACCTTGGACAGCATATTTCTTTCTGTCACTGAAAGGAAGAAGTGGGAGATAATTTAAGTCAAAAAAGTAGAGATTTATGAGCGCACCTATAAGTAGTCTGAAAGGTCAGATGCCACTTTTTTACTCTTACTCAATTGTTAGCTTTTAATCTTCAAAAAAAGAAAAAAAAAATTAGACCCTCATAAATGATCTTGAGGAACCTATACAGCATAATATCCCCAAAACAAAAAACAACAACAAGAAAAAAAAAAAAAGTTTCTTTTCCTCCTGCAGATGACCGGAGCACAGCAGGAATTGTCAGTATTAGAATCTTTGAAAGAGGTGACAGTATCAGACTTTTTCCTCCAGAAAAAAATAAGCTAGTGAAAAAGTTCTAAGATACTAATTTTGTTTAGGTTAATAACTCATAGCTCACATTGTCCAGGTGAGATGACCACAAAGATTTGAATAGGGCTTAAATCAAACTCTTTCTACTTCAAATCAATCATATTTGTTCTTGTAAATGATCAATTCTGAACAGGTAAACAGGTCACAAGTACATTTATACAACCTATTTGTGACTCTGACAGATACATGATGCTTAGAAAGAAAGGTACAAGGCATCGGACAAGGAAATGTTTATTATTCTATTGTTCTCTATTTACAATGTGAGGACTCCATAAACCGAGAGTTGCATCTACGCTACTGTGTTTAATGCCTACTAAAGAACATATGCCTATCTGATCCTTACTTAAACTCTTTTAAACTTTTTCCAATGTCCTTTGAAAGGCATGCTTTGTACTTTGAAGAATGTACTTCTGTATATATATTGCCTGATATTCATATTGAGGGCTTCCAAATCTAACCTTCTCTATATTACTCTTAATTTCATAGTATTTTGTTACACACTCTTCCGTTTTCTATTTTACCAGATGAGGATTCTCTAAGGCAATATTGTAAGACAAAGAGTCTCTGCTGATTCAGGAACTTCTTTGTACTTCTGATAACAATTACTATATCTTCTCTATTCTACTATGCTGTCTTTGATAGCATAGAGTACCTGCATGATAGTAGAGGTACCATGATAGTGGAGGTTCAAAATACTTCAGTAGGGTTTTCAATGTGTTACCACCAGAAAGTGTTCAACGCTTTCCAAACTGTGAATGACAATATACTACATGAAATCTGTGGCTGTACAGACTTGCACTGTTTTCTCACATACACATTTCTTTGTGTATTAACACTGATTTTTTGCCAACAAATAATTTGTACAATATATGATCATTTGTGAGTTTTCTTATCAGTTCCAGTTTTGCTTGCAGTCTATTTTAATCACCAGTGTCTTTTGATGTCTTCACTCCCTTTTCCAAACCCTTTGGGAGTACCACAGGACCAGCTGACTCTCAGTACCAACCCCTGGGGCTTTATGTAGGCAATATTTTCTGAACCTGACTCAATGCATTCTCATGCCAAATGCAGACATTCACTTAAAGTAAGCAGATCTGCACAATATCACATTTCAGATAATTATGGCATTTTGGCGCTCTTCATGAATACAGTGCAAACAATGAGAAATAGATGAAACAACCTAATTTAAGATAAGAAGTTGCCCAACCAAAACGTGTTTTCATAGGCAATCTGAGGGTATACTTTTGCAATGAAGCAGTATAAAGCTGAGCTATAAAGTAACAATGTCTGCTTGCCTTGTACTCTATAGTTTAATTAATTCTTCATGAATCATGGATTAAATTGCAATGTAATAAATGCACTGAAACAGTCTTTTCTAGTTATTCATGTTCCTGTTATGCTTCTCTGTATAGAAATTTCCAGAAGTGAGAAATGTCTTTGATGCACAAAGTGTAAAATTTATGATAATCATGTAGTATGAAGTTAAAAATAAATAGAAAACAAAAAAGTTCATACATACATCACTAATCTTATCTGAATGTAGTAGCTGGGACAAATGATAAACAATTGATTTTACATCTAGGAAAGGAGCATACAAAGGTAAGACGTGGGGAATTAATTGCTTGGGAAAAAATCTAAATGTGATGGGCTTGTATTATCATTTCTCTGTTGATAGTTAAATGGTTCCTGTTTTAACTCCATCTGTTTTTATTAGTTGTTCTTCAGCATGGAAGTCTGATATATATGCTCCAAACTGAAGTTAGAAATAACATCATTCAGGAACATAAGACATTAAATACCAAAATGTTTAATTGCTTTGAGAATTTAACTTATAAGTGAAACATGTTATCAGGAAAAATAACAGACTTTCTGTAGAGATGGACAACTGCAACAACAATAAAAAAAAAAAAAAATTAAAGGATCACGAGAGAGTCATATTGATTCCAGGTAACCAGTAGATGAGAGCAAAGAGACAAGTAATAAAATTGGACTGATAGCATCTTATTTAATTGTACCACCATTTACACTAGCCAGTCATCCAAAAATTTTCATTCATTTAGGAACTATGATAATCAATGTTATTGAGATGAAAAGTCTTCTGGATCATCATGGATGTTAAAAACTACCTTGTAAGGGGAGTAAAAGGGAGTACTTTTAAAAGTAATTTGGTGTGTAGAGGAACTGGTTTGGTAAGGAAATTTGGACAAGAAAATATGGAATATGCATATTTTTTTGTCTTCAATAAAGTACTTCTCCAGTCAAGAGTGTACAGTTTTTGGAATGCATGTTTGTTTGTTTGTTTCTTTCTTTCTTTGTTTGCTTGTTTGTTTAAAGAGCTAGACGGGCCTGTATAAGCTTACATGGCCCTTACTTACAGACAGATGGACAACATAACTGTATATATTTCTTCCCATTTGTTTGATGTTCTCTCTATTAGAGTTACTGGCTCAATTATTTGATATTTATTTCCTCTCAATTAGGATAAAAAGGCAGATTCCCCCCCCCCGCCCTTTCCATTTCCTTCCTTTCCATTTCATTTCATTTCATTTCATTTCATTTCATTTCATTTCATTTCATTTCATTTCATTTCATTTCTCTTTGGTTTGGTTTTCTAAAGTTAAGATTAGGTCCTCTTTCCTGTGGAACAGTTTCTCCCTGCAGTGAAGTTCTTGGGAAAACTTCTGTCTTTATCTGTACTTATCTAGACTTTATATGCTCTAATTTTTGGAGAGTGTCGTATTCCATGAAATTCATCACTGGCAGCTTTCCATGAATGTGTGTTGTATTTATGGCTGATTTAGAAGCTTTGAAGTCTTTTTTCCTGAGACCAATGTTTCTGATCTAACAACAGTATTTGTAAGGTCTATAATTTCTGCAGACTCTGATATTAATTTTAAAAGTATTGCCAAATAAATTCACTTTTAATTAGATAGCAAGATAATAAAGCTTCAGAATATGGTTCAAATACTGTAATAATAATTCTTGTCTTTCGGTGATGTTCAGATCAAAGCAGTGCAAGTATAACTAAACTAATTAATAGTTTTTGGACAAAAAATGTGTTTAAACTATATTTGAACTTCACTATGTAAACTTCATCTGCAATTTTTTTATTTAAGTACAGAAGTATGAAGTATGAAAGTAAGAAGTATGAAGTATGAAAGTACAGAAGTATGAAAAGTATCCTTCTCTATACTGCTTATGTGCGCTTCAGAATTTCAGTATACCTGAACTTATTCTGCTCTTTTCTAAAATGTACTTGGATATGTCATTTTAATACTACAAGTAGGTATTTTAGAACCTTAGTAAAAAGAATGAAAAAAAGTCTATAGATAACTAGTTCTTTTAAAATGAGCAGTCATTCCCCTTTTCAAAGAGAGCAAGACCACAATAAAGAGAAGAAAGCTTAGAAACAGGTGTAGCGTGAGAAAATTGTTTTCTAAAAAAATATAGACAAAAGATGAAATTAATGGATAGCAAACATACATGTTCATTACCTGGCACAGTGCTTTGAAAGTGAAGGGAGAAAGCTTTACAGACAAAACTGGGCCTGTAACATCATGCTTGCAGAGCATGTTTACAAGTTGTTCATGCTTAGTCTTCAGAAAGGGGCATCTCCAGCTTTTCATTCCACAGATATGGAATAATGACTTCTTCAATAATGACTTCTCTTTATGCGTTCTGAGTGCATTGACACTGGGTCCCTGTCAAAACCTTCAAACTGAATTAATCTAGATGTACTCATAGCATTGGTGCTATATTTTATTTTAAAGGAAACATCCTTTTAAAAATGAGATAATCACTAACGTGTAATTCAGTAACAGTGGTTTAATTCAGCTTCGCATTACTTTTTCTTTAACTTTTTTGACTGAAATTTCCACTCCTTTTTTTTAAAGTATAAATGTAATTCTTATTTATAAGGTTTTGTTTTTTTTAACTGCCTCCGGCTTTAAAATATTATTCTTACATTAAGGATAGACTATAAATATGTGTATTTCAGATTCTATTACTTTATGTTTGGAGGTAAATTTGTGCTAACTATATGACTGTTAGAGATACAGGTACTATTATATGCTCTTGCTTTATCTTCACATGTGCTGATCAGTTTTGTTTCTTACTAGAAGCTCCTGACTATCCTACCCCAAAGTATTCTGTTTTTCCATTCCAACTGATTTACCTAAGAGACCTTTTTGCTTTAGGCTTATCAAAATGTCCTATTTCTTTTTTATCCCAGAAGTCTTAAATGATGTGAGTTATCCTTCCTGGCATTCCAAATTTCCTCTTCTGATCCATTCCTGGGAGGCTCTTTGAATCTGAGAAAATTCAAAGAAAAGGATTGCAATTGTTTCCCAGTTGTGTTTTTCCATATTAGTATGAATATATCCTATTTCCAGATTCTGATAGTTTACAAAAAGATAACTTTTAAACTTAGATTTTTAACAAGATTTTTTTTTGAAGGAGGTCAATTAATAGGTTAGAGAGATTGTGTGATAGAAACAGCTCTTGATTTTATAGTTTACTTATCCAGCTTTTTTTTTTTTTTTTTCTTTTTAAGCAGTGGGTGCTGCTTACTTAAGCAATAGTAAGTGAGACCTATTTATTCCTGTTAAAAATAACCCTATTTATATGTCACCTCACTCTAATGTAATATAAAGGATTAAGAATATCTATTATTTATAGCGTGTTAGAATCTCAGATTCCACAAAATATCACATGAAAATGACCTTATTTTATTTCTCCTTTAGAAATATTCCAAGTGAAATATATATGAACAGGATTTGTTGAGCAAACTTTTCCAAAAAAAATAAAATTAAAAGAAAAAAAAAGCCATTCTTTTCCTTTGGCAAGATATTATCAGAAAACAGCAGTATATTAGAAATTTAATGGTAGGGCATACTACTGCATAAAACAGTTTTGTTTTACTTATCCAAACCTGAATTATATGCCAGAGACTGATTCCTAGAATGAAAAATAGCTCTTAACCAATATTTTGAAAAGTCTGTTAAGTACTTTTCAGCTTGTATTTCAATAAACTGGACACATTTTCTACCAGAGATGAGTGTTTCATACTGAATCAATATAAGTCATTTCAGGGCATGGAACACTGTGAAATGCGTTTCATATGAAGACAGTATGGCTGTGATAGGTTGTTTGTTATGGCATTAGATTATGAAGATTTATGAAAGAATGGGCAAGATTAAAACTTTTCAAAGCTCTAATGAGACATAAAAAATGATGGAGCCTAAAAGGGGAAAGAAATTACTCCTTTATTATAGCTATAAATAAGCATTGGTTCAATGATGGGAGCCATGCTTATACTGATGATCTGATCTCATTCCAGCCCTGAGTACAAGGCTGTTTGCCAAAGCTGGGAAGCTGGATCTTGAAAGGAGCTGAGCTTTCTCTGTCCTGGAGAAAGGAAGTCCCGTGCCAGGAACTGACAGAAAATGAGCAGTAGCTCTACGTAGACATTCTTCTAGACAAGATGAGCCTGTGCTCTCTGGCAATAGGCTGTGTAGGCTATGATGACACTGGCTTGGAAGGTGACACCAGCAAATGAGTAGTGTCCATATGCAATCTCTTACAGAGAACTCAATTCTCTAAAACTTTGTTTCTTCACTTTAGGACTTTGTAGAATTGTTGATTTATTACTTGGAGAACATTTACCAGTACTTGAAGGACAGAAGCAGTTTAAAATACGCAAAGATATGAAACACACTATTGCATTACTGTACTTGAAATACTTGCTATCACTGTAATGAAAATGTTGTATTTGAATTGAGTAGATTGTTAAAAGATTTTAGATAAAAACAAGTGATAATATAACCATTTGACAGAAAAATTGGTGGTTTAAACATTAAGCAATTTTGAATCATCAGAGTGAAGCAGTGTAAAAGCTGGAAGTAAAATTCATGAATAAAGTCGTGGAAAAATACATGTCCCTGAGGAAGAGGGAGGACAGTTTTTGATAATAAAATATTACAAGATTTTACTACAAAAACTCTGGAGGAAAAAAGTGTATAATATTTTCCAGTTGTCCTGTTAAGTTTTCCAGGGAAAAGGTACCTTGCCTCCATTGAAGTATCCTCATTGCAGCAGCATGAGGAAAGGCCAATAAAGTTTATTCACACTTCTTGTGCTACCTAAACGAGCTGATTTCACAGCACTCTGCAAAAGAATAGGTCAGTGAATGCGGTAATGTCCCAGAAAGAATCCAAATGTTCAAAAGAAACTTGTGAAATGGAGTCAGTAATATGAAGTGCTGAAAAACTATGGAAATTTAACCATGTAGTGTTTTAAGAGGGAGAAAAGCTGACAGTTTGCTGTTTGAGTTTGCTCAACAAAATATTTTTATATCTTCAGCTCTAAGCAGTCTGGTAAGTGCAAAATACAGTAACTGTCCATGGCTATTTGCATATTAACTTAGGTACTACGTGGGCATAAGTCATTCCACTGACAATGCTGACTTCAAGCCAATAATAAACTGATTACTTACTTGCTGTTGAGGTACCATTACCTGTTCAGGGATTTAAGATGATTTAATTACTGGGCAAGAAAACTTCAGTGAATATTTCCTGCTATCCTTAACATAAAAAAAACCTATTTCTACAGAAGAGGAAAGCATCTTAACTTATATCTTATTTCTGTGTTAGTGACAGTGATGTATCTAAAATACACATTATTATTTTCTTAATTTAGGCAATGCCATCTTTGATGTAACTTTTTTTGAAATGTCTATTTTCACTAGTGTTTTAGTCCTTTTCCTGAAATATGTATATATTCTATGAATTTCACATGAAAGATTTATCAGTCTTTCATTTTTATCTCACTGAACAAGTGCATTTAGTTGCTGTTATTGGTAAGTTAAAGACTCACTACATAACCAGCTGAGACTTGGCTGTGGGACTGGTTCTCCTCCTCCCTGAAATATAGACTCATAAAAATGCATTACAAGTATTTATTACCACAGGAACATTTTTTTTCTATGTGACTGTAAAAATGATAGGTGTTTATGACACTTACAACTTGATTTGAAAATTGGAAAGGAGTAGGAAATTGGACAAAGTATGTGAAAACTGTGACAAAGTTCTATCAAATGTTTGACTCAAGTTTCATAACAATATTTGGTGACTTGGGTAGATTTTACTTTGCCAGATCTGTTGAATCATAAGCAACAGGAACATTTTACCAGTAGACACAGTGGAACAGTTTTCAAAATTACTGCCTAAATACACTTAGAAAAAGGCTCTAAAGTGGAAAATCCGTAATGCATTTCTCATTACAACAACATTTTGTATTCTTATGTTACTTTCCATTGGAAAATACCACCATGCTTTGCTGCTATTGATGATTTGTGTCCACAGTACCCTAGTGAAGAAATGTTGCCATTCTTGTTTCACAAAYGCTATTACAATACAATAAAGGAATAGTCTGTAAATGTGACAAGAGTTACCTGCCCTCTAAAGACAGGATGAGAGCTGGGAGGGTGAATCAACTACCAAGGAAAATATATGATCTGTGCACTTTTCTTTCTACTGATGTTGATATTGAGTGACTTTATTCTTTGGGGGTTACCTAGCCAGGAATATTGTGCAGTTTAATTTATTTCTACTCTGAACAAACTTGTAATTCTCTTCAGATGTACCTTCATTAGCTTTATGTGTGTTTATGGCATCTTGTTTTACTTACATAAATGTAAGTCTATTGTCTCAAAATTTCCTTTGTAAGTTTTTCTTTTCTGTTAATCACAGTTACTCATTGTTTTATAAAACTCTGTAACCCTTCCAATATTCGGATTATTTCCATACTGTACTTCTTCCTTTGTAAGCTTGGATTTACCAGATGTCTGATCAAAGTTTTTCCATATGTGTTTTTTTGTTGTGCAGTATAATATATTTTACTGGTGAAGGAAAAAAGAAGAATTGGTACATTTCAATATCCCTTCTCCATTGCCCTCCAAAGCCATTACCATTTAAACCTTTCCTCTTCCCTTCCTTTATTCTACTCCTCTCTTCCTTCTTCCTCATCATCTCTTTTGTGACAAGTCTGGAGTTTCCCACATACTAAGATATTCAAATAACTGTTTCACTGAGGACTTAGCTGCCTTCCATAATTTAACATAAAGACAACATAGTAATAGCAGTTTGTATTTTTTCTCGACCTTTGACAAAAATAAACAAAATATTAGTTATATCCTACTAAAAGTGTAAGTGAAGGGTTTTGTTCTTGTTTTGTTCTATTTTTCTAATTAAACTCTTGCACCAGCATCAAAATAATAAAAAAAAGATGGTGGTTGTAAGCCTAATGTGTGTCAAAATTGGCATAAAAAATTATAACTAGCTGGTTAAATGACGGTTGATGCATGATATTGCTGAATAAATGTAGTATGAAGTTCTATAAGAAATTAGGGCATCTTTTTTTTCTTTTCTTTTTTTTTTTTTTTTTAACAT
>NW_020456199.1:1165473-1167063 GCF_003342845.1 Nothoprocta perdicaria | reverse complement strand
TTTTTTTTTGTGAGCATTTGTGTACATTACTTCTTCTAATGTTCAGAAAGGGCATGCTCAAAGGACATGTTCATTTGTGTTTCCACAGGAAATACATACGAGATCAGGGACAAGGGCAAAAAATAAGGAGGATCTTTACCTATTAATTCGTTGTAGAGAATGTATTATTTCCGCTTGAGATATTTATTTTGTCAGCACAGGATATATTCAGTCTGTATTCCTGAGATGGCTTTTGCATATCAAAGAAAATTTAACCACTTTGCTTTATTTGGCACATGGAATGCTTTTTGATTAGGGCTAGAAAAAGAACTGATTTGGGAATATGAGGGAAACATGCATTTTGATGGCTTGAGTTGGCATTTGATATACTATTTAAACTCAAAATTAAATATTAGCCATAGTAGTGGATTAGAAGAATATTACAAACTTATTAAATCAGGAATATAAATTAAGATTTCTTTGAAATCTTTGCAGTAATGATAGTACCATGAAATGCTAAAGCCGATTAGCAGAATATGAACTTGCATGGTTGCTTGCTTGAAGACATTTGTCAGCTAACCTTGTGTTTTGTGAATCAAAGATATATGATTGTCTTTCAAAACATATTATCTACTATCTTGTTATATAAAAATGCAGTCATATAAACATGCAACTGTATAAAACTCACAAAGTTCTTATTTATGAAAATGATTAAGTGTTCTGATATGTCCATGGATATCTATGTCACGTTCAAAAAGAACAGAGATAAAAGTGAAATTTGCAAATGTTGTGACAGGCTGACTGTAAATCAGACAGATACTTTCAGAGTGAGTATGAGTAAATTCTCAGGAGGTGGATTTATTGGTTCCAGGAAACATTTTTCATTCTTTGCCTTAGTCATCTTTACCTTGCAGTGTAGCAAGGTTTTAAATCCCTACTTTAGTAATATTCAGTACTAATTTAGGGAAAATATCTGGACTTCCTTTATGGCAAAATATAGATTTATCATACTGAACATTAACAAATTATTAGCCATTSAGGTTATGTATGTCTGTAGAATGAGTCAAACAATATTGCCAATAATTTGGGCCATGTAATTATCTCATACTATAGGTACCGGATATTACTACATCCATTCATTTGTAGCGAACTATTATACAGAAACAAAAAAGGTAAGAAAAAAAATTTGAAACAGGTCTTGCAGAGTCATTGACGCAGGACTTTATCTTAAACAGAAGTGACTATGACACTGAATTTAGAGTGTGTCACTAATATGATTGAAATAACAATTTTTTTTCCAGAAGAATAACAGAAAATATCCCCCTGTTCCTAAAAGGAAAAGAAATCTATCTGAAACTGAAAGCTGTCATGGCAGATTACTTCAAAGATTGTGCTAAAGAAATTAAAGATGTTTTATTTCTTCCTGGTATTAGTTTATTTACGTATTTCCATTTTTCTGGATGCATTTCCCCTTTCTCCTCCCCTATCCCACTCTTTCTAATTACCTCTGCTTAATTATTTTTTACTTGAGAAATTGGTTTGTTTGTTTAGAAAGAAAGAAAGAAAAGGGACAGGAGAGGAGAGGAGAGGAGAGGAGAGGAGAGGAGAGGA
>NW_020456199.1:1162479-1165328 GCF_003342845.1 Nothoprocta perdicaria | reverse complement strand
AGAGGAGAGGAGAGGAGGGTGCTGGGAAGAAGAGATGAGATAGAGGAAGAGAGTGAAAAAGAACCTTTTTCACCCCACTGGCTAAGGGGTATTTCAAACTCACGTGCAGTTTGAATGAATTTTAAAATGTAGCTCCATTTACTCATAATTTCCAAACTTATACACAAATCAGCAACTCTGTATCAAAGAAATTCAGTATTGTATGCACTGTCATTGACATTCACTGAAATGTATGTAGTAAATAAACTACTYAATAATGAGTCTTACACCATGTACTCCTTCTGAGCCTGAAAATACTAAATCATWTATTTCAGGAGGCAAATTTTGGTTATTTAAATCTTAGTATACTTTCAGTCACATTTCCCAATTAAGATACTATTTTTCTTAAGTGATAAAAAATTTAAAAAGAAAAAAAAAAAAAGTTTGACATATTTATTGAATTGCAAAGAATCTCATAGATAGCAAAGGGTCATGAGCATTATTGGCCTGCAAGATTAAAAGAACTGTGGTATAGGAAGAAGTTATTTTCACCAACCAACCATCCAATTTTTATATCAAAGATTTAGTTTTAGGGTACTTTTAACAAGAATTCTTTAAAAGAGAACTCTTTCATTTGCTTGTTCTAGGTGCTTATTTTCTGTCCATACTTTTGCTATATTTTATCCCAGTTTTCATAATCCTTACAAAGTTGGAGTTTCTGTAATGTTTATGGTGACAATAATATAATGGGTAACAGAACACAAGAGTTGAGGGTGATTAGTACTTAAATTACTATTATGGAAATAATCAAAGAACATACAATTCTGTTTTATTTTGGGGGCCATGGTGAGGAAAAAAAAACACATCTTAGATATTTCTATTTTATTTCCTACTCTAATAGTAAGATCAACTAAATTTCATTTGGAAAAAATATGAAATCCATTTTGAATTATAATATGAGAAAGAAGAGAGTATCCTCTGAATTTTCATTTTTAATAACAATTTATTGTTAACATTTTTAATTAGTATTTGGCATTCTTGCATCAGTTGACTCATTGGAGATCAAGAGTTGGGTTAAGGATGAAGAAGAATGGGAAGAAAACCRTTCAAGTGAAGGAAAAAAAAAGTATGAGAAGGCCATTTCGAGTATCATAGTTGAACAGCACAGCTTAGAAACTTGTTTATACCTGCCTTCACTTCAGTTGTTCTGCATACAAGCTTTTTTATGTTTTGTAAATTACCTGGAAAGATACTTTTATCTAAGAAGTTATTAATTTGATAGGGAAGTGGATTATGTGTTTTTTGTTTGTTTGTTTGTTTGTTCATTTGTTTAACCAGGGTAAATTCTTTCATCTATTGTTTACTACAGATGGGAGATTAATCCATTATCCATTAATCCTTATAATTCTCCCTTGTGACTTAAAGAACTGTGTTTAACTGTGTTTCCAATTCACACATCATAGTTGTTATAAATTTATAAATTTAAATTACTTTTTCAGATAAGCTTGTGGATTTTTTTAAAAGCACAGGTAACCTACTTTGATAATATTTTTTTTATGGTGCATTCTGGACTTGATCACAAGTGGCTACCATACAGAAAATGCTAAGGATAATGAATATTCAAAATTATCAAGGTCTCCATTAATAGACTTTGTGGAACATTTTTTACTTGCTTGTCCATTAGAAAATAGAAGTTCTACCTAAGAAATTACAGTTATATACACACACAAGTATAAATCTTTTAATTTTATCACCTCCTTTTAACTTTACCAAAGTCTTTTCACCATAAACAGGATGTGAGATATTTAACAAAAGAGAATTCATGCCATATAATAGTGAAATAAAAGAAAAGTGAGAAAGAACAGTGAAATAACATCAATGAGAAGAGATCCTTCTTGTGTATTTCTGGATGAGTTTTGTTTATTTTTTAATTTAAAATGTGGACATAAGTACTAATCTCAACAGTTAGAAACGTTAATCAGAATTGTCTCAAGCAATTTTAGATATAGACATGTGGATATTTCAATATATATCTCAAAATAAGGGGTTTCAGACAGATTACAATACTATTAAATACATATTACCAGACTAAGTTGGGATAAATATAAAATGGAAAAGGTTAATTCTAAAAAAAAAAAAAAAAAAAAAAAGATAAATAGCTTATTTTTACTGTTATAGTGACATGCTCTCACTCATTACTTGTAGAGCTAGGGGCTTCCATCTATGATCTATAAGTTTTATGTTTTTTAATATATATAATTTTGTGTTTGAAGCTCCTTAACTATCAAGTGATATCAAAATAAAGAGAGTTAATATAACAACAAAATATAAGTAAAAAGGAAAAGTACTTTGTATGAGATTAAAGACTTCTAAAATTAAAATGATGTCATTTTTCAAGTACTTCAATATGCAGAGAGTAAGGAGTAAGGAGAAATGTGTAATTATGTAAAATTTTATTATGAGTAACATGATTAAACAGCACAATTGAAAAAAATCAGTCTGAATATCTGCATTTTTTTTCTATTTGCACAATCTATTAGAGGTAGAAATGTTTCCTTAGGGAAGTGTTGGCAAGCCTGTCATTTGATGCTACAGTTGACAAAGCACTTGGAAATACAGGGCATGGAACAAACCTCCATTAGCAAGGGGATAGAAGAATCTAATAAGTCTTCCTGCTTTTTATTCTGTGATAGACCACAGAAGAGTCACCTTATGAAAAGAGAGGCCAAGGCATTCGAACAACATTTTTTTCTTGTCGGTAGGATTCACTCTATTAATCATGCTAAGAGAAAAAAAAATCATTATTTTTCTATCTGAATTTTCTTGAAATTGTCACTGTAGTACTCATCTATTGCTGAACTTTTTTTTTT
>NW_020456199.1:1139051-1161239 GCF_003342845.1 Nothoprocta perdicaria | reverse complement strand
GAGGAGAGGAGAGGAGAGGAGAGGAGAGGAGAGGAGAGGAGAGGGAAATTCAATGCAACAGTAAGAGTATCTCTTAGTTAAATATCACATCCCCATCACATTCTAGAGATCACATCCCACAGTAAGATCCAGACATATGTAAGAACTAGATGTCGCTATCTAGTCCCAAGTCTTCATATGGATTTTTAAACAGGTGCAGCACTTCACTTTCTTGGAAATGCTAGAGAGCATCAACATTCATTTACAACAGGCGTTTAAATTTACTCCAGTGGTCATTAAAAAGACTGTGATTTACAGCCCAAGTATTTGGCTCAGTTCTTCACTTCTAATGTTTTCTCTGTGAATTAAAGAGGGAAAGGGGTAGCAACTAAAGAGACCAATCTTTGTAGACGTTTGAATCCTCRTTCCCCCAGAAGTTCACAGGAGTCCTTTTAGCTCTTTTGAGCTGATCTTTTAATCTTGTCACCTGCACAAGACTGCCTCCAGTCACAAGCTGCCACAATGCTATTGATAATCATACAGGACAGTGTTAAACTTTCATATAATACGATTAACCTTGCCCAGCTGAACCGGTAAGAAATATGAAACCTTCATAAGACCTCATGCCATTTAGTCCAAAGGGAAAACTTTCTAGACCCTGGTAGTGGGTCTGATGGAGTCCGTCAGCCAGACAGTGGGAAGCAGGGAGGGCAAGATGGCAGGAGGGGGAACGCAGGGACAGTCACAAATGGCCATTGTCCATACATATGGCTGTCTCTTTCCTTTTTATAGTTACTGGTGGAATACACACCCACGATTTCCTGTAGCAACAGGCTAGAGAAGATCAGTACTTATGGTGGCAGTGCTGTTGTGCAGGAGAAAAAGAATTCAGAAATGGTTATCCATTGATATTCCAGGAAAATGAAATGTATTAAATTAAACTTTTTATATTGTTACTAAATTATTACTATTATTACTAGTAATATTACTATTACTATTATTAGTAGTAAATTATTACTAAAATCCTGCTACTTTTAATTTTTAAATTTTATAGTTATGTTCATTCTGCATCACTAGTATATGGTCACTAGATTGCATCTTTTAAATTTCAAATCATTCTGTCTCTATGAGGATTCCTTGGACTACTACTTCTGATGAAATATTTACCTATGTCATCTGACAATATTTGATACATTAACAGCTAATGTCTAATCTGCAGCAGTAAACTCTGCATCCAGGGTAAATACTGATATGCCTGACTTGGTGTGAGTGAACCCATCAGACTTGCACAAAAGACATCACACGAAATCAAAGTATACTCATTTTTTTAACAGCTGTAAAATTTTGCTTTTCATCCTCCTTCCCCATATCTTAACAATCTATAGAGATATTTTTCAAAAAGATCGTTAGAATTTCAGTCTGCAATGTGATCATGAAATGTTCCTAGTGTATCACCTTCTTGGGGAATAGGCAGATTACATTAACAAAATCTGTGTAATTTTTTTGACACTGAATTATCTTTGAATTTCTAGAGATCTGTTCTTTAGGTTTAAAGTTTTGAAGTTTCAACTATTCAAGCACATTAAAAAGATTCCCTCCCTCAGTCTTCTCTTTCTCCCATTTCAGCAGGAACAACTCCCTCAGCTTTTTCCTTGTGTGAGAGGCTCCAGTGCCTTCATTTTCCTGGAACTGTGCTGAGTTTCCTAATAGCTGTTCTCTTCCTAATGCATCCAAGGAGGTCATTGGCCTGGGTCACAAGGGAACCTCACTGGTTTATAGTTGTCATGTTGTCTCTCAGGACTCCCAGGTCTTTCTCTGCAGAGCTGCTCTGAAGCAAGTCAGCCCCCAGACTGTCCTGTCTCCTGGGGTTGTCCCCTGCACTTGCCTTTGTTGAACTCCATGAGGTTCCTCTCTGCCTATAAAAGATCTCTCTACCTATTAGCCTGTTCTGATTCCTCTGAATGGTGGCACAGCCCTCCGGTGCATCAGCTGCTCCTGCCAATGCTGCAAACCTGCAGAGGGTGACTCTGTGCCTTCATCCAAATCACTGATGAATAAGCTGAACAATACTGGACCCAGTACTTACTTCCAGGACCCTGCTTGCTACAGGCTTCCAACTAGACTTTTCACCACTGTGCACAACCCTTAAACTACCTCACTGCACCCTGAGATGAAAGGACCCTTCCTCATCTTGTATACATGGATGTTGTGGGAGACAGCACCAAAAGTATTCCTGGAGTCAAGGTAGCCAACATGCACTGCTCGCCCCTCATTTACCCAGCCAGTCATTCCATCATAGAAGACCTGCAGGTTAATTTAGTTTGATTTCCCCTTGGTGACTCTATGCTGTTCAGTATCTCTGTCTTCTCTATATCCTTCAGCACTAGTCCAATGAGCTTCCTTCTTAACAATGCACATCATTTTATCAGTGACAAGTAAAAGCTCCTTATCTGGTAAGATGCCTTAAAACACAGGATCAAGCCCATTTCATCAAATTCATTATGTTTTCAGTAAGTAAGTACTCACCAGTAATTGTGAGATTTGCACATAGCTGAAGCGGTATAAAAGTATATACTTGCAACTTGATACCTTTACATCAGATTTTAAAATCATCAAAATGCACTTGTTAATCAAAGGAGTACTGAATAATCAAAATTGTAATGGGAAGATGACTACCTTCCCTTCATTTACTAATGTTCTTTGCTCTTTCTTCCCTAATTTTTTTTTTTTTACTTTTTCCTTTTTTTATCCTTTTTCTCCTTTTTTCTTTTTTTCCTTTTTTTTTCCTTTTTTTTTTCCTCTTTTTTTTTTGATTTTTTTTCCTCTTTCTTTTTGTCTTTCCTTGCTAGACTGGTAAAATTAGCTATCAATTCCAACAGCTGCTCTATTTCCTCTTGAGAAAATTGTTTTTCTGTTTTGCCTTGTTAGAATCCAGACAAATGTTTCTCCTACCTTAGGATCTGAAGAATTGTAACAGCTGAGGCAGTAAAGATGACAAGGAAAGATTTCTTTTAGAGAATTTGTATATTTTTAGAGCAGTTAGCCTATAATATTTCACTTCCTACATTTACATAAATAGCTTTATTTTGACCTTAAATAAAACATTCAAAATGTAACCACAGCAGTCATGTTAATGCATATTTTGATTGCCTTTGGAGAATTATTTTAATGCAGATTTAGTCATCCTTTGTAACATTTAGAGTTTTAACATTTTACCTTTCAAATCAGTGACTCAGCACTGGCAAAACACCTAACCATTTTAATAGTATTTACATATTTTTGTATATATTTTAATTTTGATAAACCATCTATAGGGCTTTACCTTTTAGAGTGAACAACTTGAGGATAAAAATGTGGCATAAGACGATTGTGTTTCTTTGAAAAATTCTGGATCTAGAGCTCCTTCTGTAAGAAAGAGCTATAAATTATGTTGTACATTAATCCCCTTTTCTGAAAAGATCATGTATGCTTTGCTTTTTCAAAAGATGCAAACTCTAGGGGGAAAAAAAAAAAAAAAAAAAAAAAAAAGGAGAGAGAGAATGTTAGCCAGGAATTATACTCACAAGCTTTCCAGAATATTTTTTCTTCTTTTTATTTTTATGTAGTCTTAGTCTTCAAAGCTGTATCAGTGTGTTCTTTTATTTTCTTTCGTCCCAAGAAAATGTCATAAAACATTTTTTTTTCCCATGGAATAGAAGCATAAGTTTAATTTGTATTATTAAAATGTAGTCTGTTGTTTAGCCAATATAGTACATTTAAATTTCATAAAGATTAGTATGCAGAGCTAAGAGAATTCAGGTTTGTAATGKAATAGTTATCTTTTGCTGCTACCCAGATGTCAGATGAAAAACTACTTTCTGTTTGCTAAAGATGTAGCCATAGACCAAAGTGCATTTCAATGGGGTCCCCCCCAGTTATGGGACCACGTCTGTTTTTTTCTGTTTTTTCTTCTATTCTTGCTAAAATTATAGTACTTGTGAACTGAGACATTCTTTCTTGGTTGGTTTATTATGCTCTTGGTAATGTCACAGGAATAAAATATATAAAGTTGAAGAAAAAAAATCACAGCTTTTTAGCTATTTGGCTGAAATCGGAATGGTGTGAAGAGATGCTGAAAGGGTAAAAACAGATTCCAAGAGAAAATTGCCTATAAATACAGGTTGGCCTACTTTCTTATACTATGCTTGGTTTATATTTCTTGAATAATAAGGAGGATGATTAACACATTAGTATAACTGGGAATAGTGTGCTAAAGATAGAGGTGGAGTGAAGGTGGAGGTGATGGGGCTATCCATTTCAAAGGGATAGAACACATCTGATTCTACTGGAGAGGGAACTCCAAAACAGAAAATCCTCCACCTTTTGTCTTTTCTTTGCTTCAAAGTTAATTATCTTATACTTTCATTAGGTATCTATGAAAAAAGGCTCTTGTTGATTTATGTTTGTGAGTAAATATACTAGAAAAGTACCCAGTCAGTTCTGTAAGTATATGATAACTGTTGTTTCTTCCAATAAACTGAAGATTAGACAATACCTTTTGTCTAAAAAAAAAAAAAAAAAAAAAAAAAAAAAAAAAAAAAAAAAAAAAAAAAAAAAGATATTGAGATTAATTTTATCCTCCTTAAAATTCTGTTTTAAAATACGACCTCGGGAATTGTGTTTGCTGCACTTGCAACTCACAACTCTATAGCTCAGCTCTATACGTTCACAACTTAAAATACATCATATTGTTCTCATTCTGTCTTTAATGGAAATGTGATGCAGTGCAATCTATTTCTATCTTTGAAAGATGTTATCTCAGACAATTATTTTTGGTGTAGGTGAATATATTTGCCTTTGCATGAGTAATAGGTCCAAAGCTGCGAAAAAGGAAAAGTCTCATTTATTCAAGAAACTAAACTCAAAACTTTGAGGTTTAATAATATATGATATAAAAGGAATATCTGATATAAAATGATATAAAATAATTTTGTATTAAATATTTCAGAAAATATGGGTGGTGAGAGGGAAAAAAATATATTTTTGAATGTTATACAATTCAGTAATGGACTAGATCATTTCATTATATATTCTAACTTTCTTGTTAGTCCTGAAATTGATCCTATTTAAGGGACAGTTGTCTCACATTTTCAATACCTAATTGCCTTAAGAGTATTGTGTAAGTAGTTTAATGGCTATAATGTGGCCTTATATCTTGTGAGACATATTTGACCAGGAAAAGCTATTTGTTAAAAGTTTCTTATCATTCCTTGAGTCCCTTTAGCCTTATTTTCTATAGGAACAAACTTCATATACTCCTTCTGTCTTCCTAATCTCCCAAGTCCCCAATAACTTTTAAGTTGGGTCAAATTTAGACAAATACCATGGAAAAGTAGGTTTCTCCAGTATCCAGTTATAACAGCTTTCTAAGCTGTGGTGGGGTGAGCAGAGGGCTGTCTTTCTGGTACCCTCAAGTTTTGCATTTTTCTCCTGCCCCTTGGCATATTTTCATACAAGCCCCATGCAGCTGCAYTTGTGTATGGAAAGAGACAAGGCAAACAGGTATCAGAAAGCAGCAGAGCATTGCTTACATCCTGAGGTGGACGTAAAAACAAAAATGTGTTTGTTGGGAAATACACAGAAGAGAAATCATGTTTCTTTAGCACACATGTTAGCAGTAATAACACCAGTTTGGTCATAGGTGAAGACCTTTTACTTGAAGTCTTATCTAACAGTTAACTCAAAAATTTGTGCTCTTTCTTGATTTATCCAAATCAACTGTTCAAAATTGCCTAGTGAGAAAT
This sequence comes from Nothoprocta perdicaria, assembly GCF_003342845.1. Taxonomy (NCBI): domain Eukaryota; kingdom Metazoa; phylum Chordata; class Aves; order Tinamiformes; family Tinamidae; genus Nothoprocta; species Nothoprocta perdicaria. The sequence goes on along the minus strand of NW_020456199.1, from coordinate 1,155,477 downwards.
CAGGACTCTAAAAGTTATCTAATGCATGGTAATGCTGTGAATAATCCTTCCTTTTATAATCATATATGTATTTAGACACACAATTTGAGTAATAGCCTGAAAAGGGTATTTGGGATTAAAGCCGACATATGCAAGTCTTAAACAGAGCTTCTTTACTAAATCCTACTGTGTATTTGCAACTGTGACAGTTCTTTTGCAAACAACTCCAAGCTATTAACTGAAATGTGCAGTAGAAAATTACCAGCCTGCTAAATATATTCAGTTATAAACAATAGCAACTAGATGATTTCTCCTGAGAAGAGTCAAAGCTGTTTGTCAGAAATAAAGGAATCGAGGTTAGCAATTTATTTGTAGCTGTTTCACCTTTCAGTATAACTGGTGTAGGTTTTACCTGCTACCATCTCTGAGTATGTTTTAATACTGATTCTATGATTGTTTATTGTTGCTGTGATCCTACATACACAGACATTACAAAGATTTATGAATGCTGTTTATGATAATATTTCCAATAGTTTAAACTGTCCCCAACATTACCAGTTATATTTCATTCCTCACTTTATGAAATAACTCTTGAATATGTCTATTTATTCTATAACAGATGAAAAGTGGGAACATAGCTTGCAACCTGATGTGAACATATACTAGACAGTGCTAGATTTTTTGCCAGACTTTTCTCACTGAGAAGCTTATGAGCAATTTCACTCACTTGACGTCTGAGTGCTTGAAGAAATTGTTAGTGGACTAGTTTGCCTATGTACATTTTGAAGAGTCATCCTAGACTCAGACAATTTTATTTTATTTTATTTTATTTTATTTTATTTTATTTTATTTTATTTTATTTTATTTTATTTTATTTTATTTTATTTTATTCCATTTCATTCCATTTCATTCCATTTCATTCCATTTCATTCCATTTCATTTCCATTAAGGTCCATATTTGGGGTAAAATGCTGACAAAAGAGTTGTTTTGCTAGCTCATTTGTGACTAAAAATCTCTTTATCACTTTTTTTATGACACAAGTTAACACATTTGAAACCTTGTCATCTGGCTGCACTATAACCAAGTGAGAACTAGCACAACTGAGCTAATTCATTTAGATAACAGTGTATATCTTTGCTCCTCCATCAGGATGATGCTGAACAGCTCAATTCTAAAAGAATACACATAAAAGCTAGGGCACTCAATAGGATTCAGATCTCTGAGTTCTCTATTATTCTGCTGGAGAAGGAGAGGAAGTAAAAGCCAGACACTTTACTGCAGAAGTCCTGAAATGCAGGCAGATAATTGGGGATGTATAAGAGGAAAAAGCTTCCGATCTTTTCCCCTGCAGTCAGGTAAGTCTATCTCTGCATTTTAGATCTGTAAAAGAGGGTATAATATTACCATGCAAGCTGTARTACAAAGAACTATGAGATTTCAGCTACCACAGCAAGACAAAGAAATGCTTTGCTCTGCTTTTAAATGCTTTTTCTTTTGAATGATTTTTAGATTTTGTGCCACCATGGGTGTGCCAGTTAGTCTGAGAACACATCTTTCATGTAAAATTAAGGTATTGCATTTCCTTACCTATATTTGACAGCAAAATTTAACAAATTATGGCTAATCAATAGCATAGCCTTGAAAAAGCCATATTCTTCAGTTAGAGAATAATAACTATGATAGCATGCACATTATGTACCTGCACCCCTTTGCCCTCCATATAAACACGAATGAAAAATGAAACACTGGGAGGGCCACTCAAACCTTTTCCTGGGAATCACTAAAAGTGTTTTTATTTTCTGCTTCCAGAAAGAGTGGTCTCCAGAGATTTAAGAGACTCCTCTCAAGCCAAAGTTGGTGGCTGGTTTTTGTTTGGTTTGCAAAATTTTCTCTTCAGAGAAATGAAATCTGAACCTAAACAGTGGCAGGGTTATTTTTGGTTTGTGCTCCCCAATCCTCTTGTGCATTCCCAAAAGAGGTAGTCACAATTTAATTTCTTTTCGTGTTGTTTCTTTTGGTGAGAACATTGTGTATTTTCTGAAGTTAGTTCAGTTATGCATTCTTATTTCCCAGATTTTTGCTGAAATATGTCTAAGCATGTTATTTCTATAAGGCTCAGCTTATTGAACAGCTTATGTCTTAACTGTCAAAGTAAAGGAATAATATATTAGATATTTCACACACTCATTTTCTTTAGTGGATAGTGAAAGGAAAGCTCTTCTACAAAAACTGTGGATGGACGTGTAGGACACTGCTGTCCTCCAGATATTCATATTTTATGCTTTTTTTTTTTATTTTATTTTTTATTTTTTTTTTTATTTTTTATGCAGAGATTTGTTCTTCCATTCTGTCAGGTTTGCCTCTGTGTTTTGCATTTAGTCTTCTAGAGTTACTGCTGCTACAAACTGGAAAAGCAGCCTATTACTCTTGCACTTAACAGATGGCTTACAAATGTCTTAGGCATATAAAAAGTGATTAGCCTTAAGGATGCTTTCAGTGAGAGGTATTTGAACATATTTTACTACTCTACTACCTTTTACCACTTCTGTTGAACCTAAGAACTATCTGAGAAAGTGTCTCAAGAGCTTTCCTTTCCTTCTTACTAAAATCTTAAGAAATTACAGCTACTATATGATTTATATAATTAATGACTCTCTTCTTTTGTCCCATGAGAGTCCCACTTCTGGTTTGTTTTTTTATTTAATGAAGGTAAAACTGAAAACATAAAAAAAAAAAAAAAAGAGAGAGAAAAAGTATAAAGAAAGAAGAAAGCTGGAAAAGAAATAACCTGATTATTCTTAGCACAAAAATTATTTCTACTAGTTTTTTGTCTGGTAATATGTAGAACATGTTGGAGAAAGAAAACTTTTGAAACAAGCTTTTTCTGTACAGTATGAATTTCCTTTCATGATGAGAATTGCATTTTTTATTCTTTAAACAAAAAACTGCCAGTGATGCTTTTTCTYGTGGCTGAGCAATTAAAGTAATTACTTCTGACTTATTCAAATTTTCTCTGACTTTTTTTTTTCCATTATCATTTTAACTCAGCTAGCATATTTGGATTATTTGCTTCTATTATTTTCACTTTTTTTTTTTTTTTTTACAATGTAAGCATTATTCCTCAGTCTATATATATATTCACTGAGTAATTCTTGCTTGTTCTATGGTGAGTATAGCAAAGCCTACTGGTGGGGCTGTGTGACAGATTTAGCTTTAGAACCCTGTAAGCTTTCAAAAATTTAGACAGAAATCATCCATGTGAGATATCTGTTTTTTTTTTTAATTTCACAGCAAAAAAGAGCGCAGTTGTCACCATTAGCTTAGAACAATTATTCCAAGAATATTCTCGTCACATTACATCCTGATTTGAAAGTAGTAGTAATAATAATAATAATAACGAAATGAATTATTAATAGAAATAAAACTAGCATTTCTTAGTATAAAAATGTTGCTATGTAGCAACTAACTTCTGTAGAGCCTGTCAAGAACTAGTGAATTTCAGCCTAGAGACTGTCATTCTCTTGGTCACTTTCTGTTACTTAATATACAGCAGAAAGAGACACAGTGAAGACTGAGTGTTAAGAATAAACAGCTAAGTGGGAGTATGTGAAAACATGGTGTCCACCTGGGCTTATACCTTCACAACTGGAAGCCCACCTAAGATGTCAGAGTTCGTGTCCTGAAGAGGAAGAGGAGGAACTTCCTGAAGGTCTTGTGAGCTCATGATCAAAAGACTGTATTCTAGAGTTTAAAAGTGGCTTAGACTTTCATTTCATTCTTTATCTTCTTCCTAAAATTCCCTAGCCTGAGAGATTTTTCTTCACTGAAGTTTTTGAGCTTGAAATTGAGCACTGAAATATTTGAGAGACTGACAAGAAGCAGAAAGCAATGGCTTTCTTGTCTGGCATTATTTTTCAAGTGCTTGACATTGCAATCTCAGCATTCTTTTGAGTCTTTTTTTATGTAACATTTATAACATATGGATTCATTTATTCCTGTTACAGCTTTGCATTTTGCACAGCTATTGAAGCTCAGCAAAATATACATACACTTAAGCCAACCAGTTTTATTTCATAGAAATAGCAGCCAATGGAAAAAGTAGCTACATCTATACCCATTTTGTCTTCTAGATAATTGCCTACTTCTAAATAATATGCTTACAGCTTTCAAAGAGTTCATAGCTGCAGGAACAGAATTTTATAACTGTTATTTTAAAATCCTTCCTCTTTCCTCCCTACCTTCCAATAGAATAGAGGACTGCTCTCTTTGGATTATTTCAGTGATCTTTGAACCTGATTGTTTTATTTTTTGAATTTGTAGACAGATATTTATCTTAAATTACATTTTTTCCTATCAAAGTTTTGAAAGAAGAAGTCTTTACAACACACAAAAAATCTGTCCCTCATTATCCCCTATTCTTTAATTTTGGCTTTGTATGCTTTTGCAGAGCATATATGTCTCTGTAATCCTAAAATTGGAAACACTCCTATATTTTTTCTTAATTATATGGTGAAGTAAGGTTTGTTGAAAACATGTGTGTGTTCTTTCTATTAATCTTTTGTGTATGTATGTTAGCTTTAGTTTGCATCCCACCCACCATTTACCCAGCARGTATTGATTTTTTTTTTTCTGAAAAAACACTCTGTGTTGGATAGTAAATACCTAATTATTACTAATATGATACTGTTGCTACTGCAATCTGATATTAAATAAGATAAAATTATGTATACACTTCTCTCAGTGCTCTTCCCTTCAGACATTATTGTGACTGAAGCAGGAAAAGCATCCATATTTAGAGTTGAGATTCAATTTGGAAAGATCACAAGAGGTCTTGGACATGTTTTTATATTTTCAAAGCCTATTTTCCATTATAGAACAACTTTTGCATGGTTTGATTCTAAATAGTTTGTGAAATAAGGGAAGGAAAGCACCTGCCATACAATTCACCTATTCTCTTCATTCATGTCTAAAAGAGCGTTCATTTCAAAGGCATTTTAGATGAGAATTGAAGTGTAATTCCATTTAGCTAATACTACGACAAAAACAAGTACTAAAATCATGGAATAATATTCAGACAGTTGCTGAGATTCAAGAACATTTTTTTTGTTTGAGGTTATAAGTCAAACACAAACAGAATGAGTACAAGGCTGACTTTCTCTAACGAGACAAAGAAAACTACTATAACATTTTCACTTGTGATTCTCGTTTGGCTGATGTCACTATGGCATTGGTGGTATTCCTAGACTTTGTGACAGAGTAAACTGGTATCTTGTGATGTCTATGTGAATTGAGCTGTTAAGCATGCTGTTATATTGAGCAGATTGTTGAAGAGATTAGAAATTAGAGGCTAGCAGAATGTTCATACTGCTTCTCTTCACTTTGAGTTTAGATAACTTTTTGATAATATTATTTTTGCATTTGTCTTTTAAATGATATATCATTCTACAGCTATAGTTCTGATAGTTGGTAATTAATTTTCTCAACTTTTATAAACCTAGCATTGGAATACAAGGTAAGTGCTCTATAAGATAGCTGTCATTTGAATTAAACGGAAAGAGAAAGAAAACTGAAAACTTTTAATTTCAAAAAGCGAATTATTGTGAGACATATTGTTCAACACAGCTACCATTGCTGTGCCTTTATGCTATAGCATCTAGTCAAGCACAGGTTATGGATGAATTTAAGTTATGCAGGACAAGATGACTTTTTTTTTTTTTCAGAAAATCCATCATCTGAAAGCTTTTTATATTGTTGAGTCATGAGAGCAATCCTGTGCTAGTCAGTGCACCAGTAGCGTGACTACCTTACAATTTTGTGGGCACTGTTAGATTTAGTGGGATATAGTTTCCTGTATAGTGAGTGTCATTATGTTATCCCTTTCTCTCCATGTGGATTATCACAAACTGATTATCTTTTGTGTGTACACATATGAATCAGATTAATATCAGGACTAGAATCACAGAATCACAGAATGGTTAAGTTTGGAAGGGACCTCTAGAGATCATCTAGTTCAAGCCCCCTGCTCCAGCAGGGACATCTGGAGCGTGTGGCCACCTAGAGGGTGGCATCCAGTCAGGAAGGCTGAATTAAACCTGATAGTGTGGTTACGGTTATGATGCCTCTCACTGGAAGTAAACCAAGAGATAAATGAATTTTGAATAAGGAAAAGATAATAGACCTGAGTTAGAGATTGTGCATATGCTAACTAGTAGGAATCTTTGTCTGTGAGATGTCATCTGTAGACAAAAGTTTTTTTTTCTTTAGCACTGGTTCAGGCAAAATCTATAATATTTCCTGAAAACATGAATTCTCTTTGTGTATGTGTTTTGCAGGAAAAGTTTAATTGGCCTTAAGATAACCATTTTAATGGTATTATTAAAAGCATTTTGATAATAGAAACACAGAGAGTAAGTGTTCAAATTGGTATTATAACGTTCTGACAGATTTTCATTTCTGTGTTTACTTTTATTGTCTGTATTTACAGGGTTTGAGAAGTTTCAAGCATTGTTATGGAACTTCACAATGAGATCCACTTTAGGCCATTGCAAAGAACAAAATAGTGCACGTCTGAAATATGATTTATTTTCCAAATCTCTTTATAGAACACAGAATTATCTAGAGATGTAGCTTGTCTATGGGTTGTAAAGATAGAAGGCATAAGTAAAACAAAAGTTTAATGTTTTTAATTCCCCTCAGGCATTTTTTTGTTTGCTTGCTTTTTTGTTGTTTTTGTTTGTTTGTTTGTTTGTCTACAAATCAGGCTTCCTAAATCCTGACTTCCTAAAAACTCTTTTTTTTTTTTTTTTCCACAAATCTTGTATTCTTTTTAACTAGAACTTCAAAATAATCTACTGCCAGAGCAGCACATTCACATATATAGACCAAAATTATTTCATCCATTGGTGATTTTTTTTTTTTTTTTAAGGACACCTGGACTCAATTCACGAAAGTTCCTTCTTTAGCCCGTTTTCTTTAATTGTCCAGTCATCATGAACATATCTTTTATGTTTTTTAATGTAGTCCTTTATTTAGGAAGTCTATAGCTATTTACGATTGCCCAGTTTTAATATGGTTCAGGACACAGTAAAAAAGAAAATGGAGATGTGCTGGCACCATATTAATGTCACCATAGATTATGCCTTGGCAGAGTTGTGTTTTTCAGGAAGTTGTCTTATTGAGATGATGAGATATCTGCAGAAAAAAATAAACTGTAGATTTAAAAAAATGAGATGGTAAAATTGAGATGGTAGGAGAAAAGATTTTCCTCAAGTTCTAGGATTTATTAGTAAACACATAAATTCAAAAAGCTAGAAGGGAGCTTGATAGCTTATGAAGAAAACCTTTGGGATAGGRTTTTTTCTGGTGGCATTTCGTTCTCATGGCTAGTAAATGCACTCCTTTGATATAGGCTCACATTCTTTTTTTATTTCCTGTGCTAGATAAGCATGAATAGATCAGCTGATGTTCTTTAATATTTGTTATATGCTTTCACAATACTTGGCAAGAAGCTAAACATTTTAGCTATTTGAAATAGCAAAGACTATTTACACCAGAGAGCATCTGCAGATCAAGACCGAGTTAGAGTGACTAGAGGTTGTTTTTAGAAGCCATTGTTTTGCAGAATCGTTAGAGATTTATGAAGCATTACCTTGCATTAGGTTAGGGCAGGATGCTTGTTTTCAAATCTTATCTGTACACAATAGACCTAAAAATACAGATCTTCCAGAAATTTAGTTCCAAAATTTGGTTCATTTGTAAGACACTGTACTACAGTGGCTATTTTAATCTCCAACAAGAATATGTTCTAAATTGTATAGTTTCGTATTGTTTCTCACTGATATATCATGTATCATTAAAATCATTTGTCCATGTATCTTGAGATGTAGAATATTGATGATTTCAATGATAGTGTTTTATTGTTTTTCTAGAATTTAAAATTAAAATGTCTGGAGCATGAATGTGGAAACATTAACTTTTGAAAGACTGGAAGGACTTCTTTTGAAAAAGCAAGTTTCATGCAGCACATGTTTGCTACATAGTTACAATTGTTTCCATAATAGAGCAGACATGCTCAGCATGTTCACAATGTATTAGCTATTATTCCCAAGCATCTAATATAGTGGTTGTACTGTGTAAGTGAACTGCAGCAGAAAGATACTTAAGCACACACGATTTTCTCAGATTATCAAAAAAAAAAAAAAAAAAAAAAAGGACAGGATTTACATATAAAAGAGGTTACATTCCGTATGCACGAGCTGTAAAACTTTTTCATCTAATCCTTTAAAGGTAGAATCCTTTTTTTTTTCCGCTTGTGCAGTTATTATGGGATATCGGTCCAACTGTTCTGTTTTAGTCTATATGTTTCCTGTTAGAAGTCTTTCATAAACCTGCGAAAGAAGAATAAAATAAGATTTGCAAATTGTAAATCTCATTAATTGAGATGAAAGACTGTTCGGGGGCTTTTTTTTAAAAAAAAAAATTATTTCTACTGAGTGTTATTTTAGGTACAACTCTTTTTTTTTTTTTTTTTTTTTTTTGTTAGCCCTTAATGTAGTCAGGCGAATATTATTTTAAAATATGACTTTTTTTTTATTCTCATAGAACTTTAATGAGTTGATATTCTTTCAAGAAGATTTCTTAAARAAAAAAAAAAAAAAAAAAGAAGATAACCCCTTTTGTCAAAGTATTTCCCCCCACAGGTATGGGCAATTTATATTCCCTCAGAGATCAATTACCTGTGAGAGGACTGTGTGAGTTTCTTCTTTAGGATGATGTAATAAATGTTACCAAAGATCTAACTTTGTTTCAAAACAGCCATTCCTTTTCATTAGTGTATTTTTTTTCTTTTTTTCCTTTTTTTTTGTCCACAATCAAAGAAAAATTTCATTTTTACTCAATGCTCTACAGAAACTGGGACTTCCAGTGCTTTGTTTCCAAAAGACTTTATGTTTGTCCTAATGAATGCAAATTAAATTGCAATTTTTATTTGTCTCTTAAATAGCCTATTAATGGAATACAAAAGTGTTCCATATACCTTGGATAGTGCTTGCAGAACCCTTGTATTTTTAGGTGTCTGTTAAATTATTTTAGAACTAGGCTGTCATTTTGATAATATGGGGGGAGGGAGGGAAACGGAAATGAAAGGGGAGAAAATGTGTTTAGAATTCACTACATGCTCTGCTATTCCCCTGGTTGTAGATTGTGCTAGAATAGAAAAAAAAGGGCATTCATAGCATCCTCTCTTTTTAAAGCATGCATGATTGAAGGACTGTGGTTACATAGCACTAAACTATCCTAGGAGAAATACATAAATAAATAGTTATCTCCATGTAGCATGCTATTTGGTGACAAAAATAAGTGGTATTTTTTAAATCATGGAGATAAGATCTAAATCAGTGAAAGTAACACTATCTTCTTTCTCTCCCTTCCTTTATGCGGGAAAAAGAAGGTGTTCACTCAGCTCATTAGATTTTCTGCAATTCTTAAACCTTCAGAGATAAGTGAGACAGTGAATCTCTCTACAGATCAATGACTTTTTGAGGTTTTTGCTTCTTTTTTAACAAGAATTTCCATAAATGCTACATATTTAAAAGATAAATTAAGCTGCAAATATAAATTAAAAATTGCAAGCAAAATCACTACAGTACATTGAAGCTGTATTTAGCCAATACTCTATGAAGCATAATCAGCAGACGTTTTAGCATTTTGGTACTGCAAAGTAGTTTGTATTCAACACAAAAGTGTTGAAGTGTTTCCATACTTCACTACAGTTATGTGAATTTGTCCTTCCAATGTAATACAGATTTTTTTAGTTAATAAGCAAAACATGATCTTTTTAATATATATACACTTTGTTTCTATTTCATTTGCACTAATGATTTTTGACTGGAATATTTGTTTTTATTTGCACATATCATGCTCATAAATTACATGACAATTTTATAAAAATATTATATTATTAAAAATAATATAACACTTATTTTTTTCTATCTTTTTATGTCAGTGACTGATGTGGGTGTTTCCATGAGGTTTTTCCATAATTCAGTGAATTGCATTTGGCACCCTTATGGTAAAACATACAATAATAAGCTTTACCTCAAGTGGCCTTTCCATCACTCAGGTAAATCCACAGGTAGTGTTTTAGGATTTTAAACAGTTCACATACCTTCTTCCAGCATGCATGCCTTTATGTATATAGTAAAGCAAATTAGAACTTTACGTAGTGAAGGGTATGACAGATTGGTGTGATTTCAAACATTCAACAAAACATAATCCACAATTAGGAAAAATAAATCTATGTAGTAGAAAGATTTTTCTTTTCTCTTTTCTTCTATACYGTATCTTACCAGAGAAGAAGAATAACATTTCTGACATATCTATGGGGGATCAGTGAAACTCTGTGCTATGTGTGTTTATGTTTACATAAAAATAAAAAATATTTTATTAGTTTTACAGAATGTGAGGTATTAACAAAGTAGTGAAGAAATCAGGAGGAATCAGGAAAACAAAATCAGAAACTTGATACATAATTAAGTTTCTGGATAAACCTATAGTTGATTTTCGCCATAAAACTTGCCTGGAATTCTTGATTCCTTACCTCATGTATGTGGTAGAGTTTAATGAGGAGCAGAAAAGGCTAAGAAAGATGCTCAAACTCATTCAAAAGCTTCAATATGTGGACATTTAGAAAAAAAAATGAAAAACATGGAAAAAAAAAAAAAAGAGATGGAAAGTGGTAGGGCTTGAGAGAGTACTCAGGGGAAGTACAGTACCAGCTTGCTCTGTTCTTGTGTTTATTTATTTATTTTTATTTATTTATTTATTAATGAGATATACCTCTTGTCATTTACAGGAGTTGATGTCTTTTGCAAGGGAAGTGTGAGTTGATTTTTGCAATTTTTTGATAGGCAGAAAGAAGGAACATCAGCTGTGATCTTTTCCTGCCCTCTATTTGTGTATAGTTTTGACATGATGCTGAGAGAGACTGAATTTTTATACAGAGCTAATATGAAAGAAGAAAAATATTTCTGAAATGTAACGTGGAACAAGAAGCCAAAATAGAAGATACCGAACAGGAATTTTGGTCAGTAGTGTCCAAAACTGAATCTGTGTGTGTGTGTGTGTGTGTGTGTGTGTGTGTGTGTGTGTGTGTGTGTCTGTGTGTGTCTGTGTGTGTGTGCCAAATTGCATGAAACCTTTTCTCATTGAAGAGTTCCTTTCCTAGACGATGATTACAGAGTAGGGAGGATTTTTCAGGCGTTTTAGAACTCTCAAGTACAAGGTATTCAAGGTATTTGAGTACTTGCTCAAATACCTCTTGAGGAGATAAGGGAGTCAGTGTTTCCTTGGATGAAAGATATATATGTGTAAGACTGTGTGCTGCTCATACTTTCTCCAACATACTGAGTTGAAAATTCCAAATTCTTCAGCTGTGTAGAAACTAAGGAAGGTAATTTCCTTGTGTTCTCTCATCCTTATTTTTCTCTCTTAAAGTTGGCATTTTTCTACCAACATTCACAAGGTTGGCAGCAAGTGATCTTTTTTTCTAAATGTTAACAGCAAATAGAGTTTCTATTGTCTTACATACAATCTTTTCAAATTACGTTATTTATCTATTGAGCTTTTTATGTTAATGATTTGTCATCTATCCAAAATAAGAATACAGATATATTTCATAATACAATATTTTCTGTTGCCGACAGGAGTGGGCAAGCCTCGTTCGCTAGCTGGACTGACCTGGGGTTGTCCTTACCCCAGGGCTATAGAGAACAGACACCAATATCAGGATGCAGCAAATGGTGTTCATTGCGTTGTTCAGTCTGCATATACACTCCAGTAAAATGTGGAGACTCACCTACTGCCCAGTCAGGAGACCAATTTCTACTTCCTGCCTTGTATGGCATGGGGTTATCAGTAAGCTGCGTGTTTTAATTATGCTCCTAACTTCCCGTGACATCGCGAGATCTTCYGAGCGCCATGCCCTATGCTCTATGCCCTGTGCTATACTACATCATCTGCTTACGCTAAGCTCTCTACTTTATTAAGCCCTGAAAAGCATAACAGACTCCCACAATTTTCATTTAAAATCAAAACACATATTATCAAATAGATAACATAATAAAAATAGAATATGTAGAGAAAAAGGATTTTTTCATCAATATAAAAAAATCTATTATTTCATGCTATGTATCTGCTCACTGTGAGTAAATGGTGTGGTCAAAAAGGACATCTCATTTTAAAAGTCAAAAAGATAACAGAATTACAAGTATTTTTTTTTCAATATAAATGAATAACCATAGTATTAAATGAGAAAATATACAGAATTTATTTAACAGCCCTGATGAYGATTCCAGACTGCCATTGTAAAATTGTTTTAAATTCTCAAGTTTTTGAGAACTTTTTTTGAGAACTCAATTGTTTTAAATTCTCAACTACCATATTGAGGATAATCTTGAAGTAGCCAACATGCATAATATTTTCATATGAAGGAAAGTGAACTCCATAACTTCTGTTTTTAGCATTTGCATGAAGGTATTTCCGAATAGACTGTGACAAAATGATTTACATGTCCTTTTTAGTAGGAGTCATAATTAGTATAGAAAAGAATAATGTCTCCTTAATAGCATCTATCATGTTTATGTGGAGAAGATTTAGTGAAGAATTTCTGTGCCAAAAGCACTAATATTTCATCTAACTGAGTCTTTAGTGGCCTTTACACCTTCCTGCTAGGTAGAGAAGAGTGTGAGTTTATATACAGCAATTCTGTTTTTGCTTTGTTTTGTTTTATTTTCTCTCTGATTGAAACGTGAATTCTTTTATGGTAGCCCGTTGATGAACACATGGTTCATCAATGCAATGAAAGTGCTATCAATGAGTTGGCCACTGGATCTGTAGCCAACTCAAGACACTTTGGAGTAGCTGTCATAGCTGCTTAGGGAGGTATTTAAGTGTAATTACATGGGATTGGTTCTCTCTCCTCCAGATGAGTGCTTTCAAGGCAGGGGCACGCTGAAGTGGTGCCAAGAGGGGGGCAAATGCTTAACAGCTTAACCTAAGTTTCYATCAGTGCAAAACAACTTGTATTACTTCTTATCATTTGCCTCAATATAACCGTGTGTTTTGGTTGTGCTTTTTCTTGTCATCTCCTTACTCCCTCAGTTAGAAGAATTAAGAAAGATTGATTCTCAGAGTAGTAGAGAAAAAAAGTGGAAAAGTGAATACATACTGACCTCCTTAAGACACTACCTGAAGGCTACCAAGGCAAAAGAAGTAAACAAAATCTTAATCTTTGCTTTATAAGCATCAAATTTTGCTGTTGACAAGACAGAAATGGTGCCTTTTTTTTTTCCTCTCCACTAATATATCGCTCTGTTTTTGATATTTCATAGAGAAACAGACAAAAGGAGTAACTGGGGATACAATTTGTGTACTTCTGAAACTTAAGTACACAATACAGATAAAAGGAAGGTTAGAACACAAGCACACATAAGTAAAATAGAAAAGCAAAGCCAGTAGGCAGTTGGCAAGATACGTTTTTTCCCTGCATTTATAAAGCAAGGAGAAAAGAAAGAGAAAAAATGGACAAAAACAGATAAATGATTTGGAATTAAGGAACATATTTGAATGTTTTAGGCTTCCTGCTTTCCTGTAATGGGCTTCAGACTTTTGTTTAAACCATAGAAGATAGATAACCTTTTATAGTCTATATCCTGGTTAGTGTGAATGCTGCTAGTGTTTTGAGTTTACATCCTGCCTGGAAAATCAATTAAAAACAGCTGGTCTGTAATTTTAAATTTGTAATGAGGAGCTCCTAAGGAGGAGCTTATTAGAAGGGATTTCCTTCTCCTCCCAGTCATGTTTGAATATTTTGTTATCTGCAGCATGGGGTCTCTTCTGACTCTGATGTGTGCACAGAGCTCCAATTAATGGTAATAGCAATTCCCAGTGTGGAGTAGAAGAAAATTTACCACACAAGTTAATGTATGCAACCTCAGATTCATCTACGGAGCTAATGGACTCTAGTCTTTCTGCTGCTGCTCAGGACTTGGATTTCAAATGATTTTCTTTCTTTTTTTCTTTCTTTCTTTTTTTTTTTTTTTCATTTGAGAACTGTTTTGATATAGATGCTGTAATTCTTGCTCAGCTAACTTTTAAACCAACTTTCCAACTCTTTATAGCTACTTAAAAGCTTTTCCCAGGCACAGAGCAGTGAGCTGTTCTCAGGCAGGTAGAAAATTGTAAATTCTTACACTGCMTTATCCCTGGTTTCTCCTAAACTTGTGGGCTGGGAAGCAAAATTGTAGCGTGTGATGAGCTTGTGCCTGTTAAGAACAGGAACCAGAAAGATAAGCTCTATGTTGTACCTAGGATAAAGAGTAGTGTTTCAGTTCGTAGATTCATAGAATCACAGAATGGTTGAGTTTGGAAGGGACCTCTTAAGATCATCTAGTCCAGCCCCCTGCTCCAACAGGGACACCTGCAGCATGTGCCACAAGGTGGCATCCAGGCRGGTTGGGAAGATTTCCAGAGAAGGAGACTCCACAACTTCCCTGAGCAGCCTGTTCCAGGGCTCTGTCAGTTCCAGGGCTCTGTCTCAGTTACTCTTTAGTACAAACAAGACTTCAGGATCTCCTGTAAGTATTGTTCGTGGGACCCACTGAACAGTGGGACCTTAAGTCCTTGTGCTTCTTCACTTCATTTTGCTACTTATGCATAACAAAGTTAGTCTCAAACTAAGCATTCATACTCAGCTCGTGGAATGAGCAAAACAACTGTGGGCTTTGATAAAATGGTATTTCGTACAGCACAAATAGTGTTTTGCTGTTTGTTTGCTATAACCTAGCCCATCACTAGTATTGCATTTAACAACTATCTTTCTGAGTCGTGTCTTGCTGCTGGAGTAGAATATAAGAAAAAAAAAAAAAAAAAAAAAGTGTATTAGTTTTAGCTGAAAGAAGAAACATTATTTAGCTCTTAAACTCTCTCCAAACATTAAAATGTATAAATCATTCATTTGTAAGCCCATTTTATTTAATTACTGTGTTTGTTTATATGCTTTTCTATGTTATTTGAATTAGAGAACATTACCAAATAGTAATGAGCTTCCAACAAAAAGACAAACTTTGAACTTTTTCCACAGCACTCACCATATCCTAATTGCAGTACAAATTATTAATTTACTTTCTTTATACTGAGCTGCAATCTATTTATTTATTTATTTATTTTTCTATTTATTTATTTATTTATTTATTTTCCTCCAGCTCCTTTCAGCCACAGCTGAATATGGGAATATAGCTTGAAATAAATAAATAAAAGATATATG
Organism: Nothoprocta perdicaria; assembly: GCF_003342845.1. Classification (NCBI taxonomy): domain Eukaryota; kingdom Metazoa; phylum Chordata; class Aves; order Tinamiformes; family Tinamidae; genus Nothoprocta; species Nothoprocta perdicaria. The sequence goes on along the minus strand of NW_020456199.1, from coordinate 1,140,175 downwards.
TGCAAACATGCAAACATAGCATAGAAATATCATCCAGGATTTTGGGACACATCACGATAGACATGCAGAGCAACTTCCTTAGCATTCTCCATTTGTAGAGATGATCCTCTGACATCTCAGACACAATGTTTAATTTCTTGTAAACACAGAAAATCACAGAATCATATTGTCAAATGATCAAAAATTATCAAAATGTCAAGTCATCAAAATACTGGGGATGTTTTTAGTAATCTCTAAAGAATCACTGGAAGATTGCATTTTTTAGAATTTGAAAAAGGTACTAAGGTTTTTGACATGTTCAAAATGTTAATTATTTGATTATGCAAAGTGCATCAGGAAGTCTGCTGTGGCTGTTAAAATGTGTTTCATCTTTACTGTAGTAGTTGCTACAATGAACAATTTTCCACTCTCCACTAGACAGTGCATTTTCCACTCTCCACTAGACCCAGTCTTGATCCAAGAAGTAAACTGAAAGTAATTTAGTCTACTCTTTACTCAGATAATTGTTAAACAAATTTTAGAATGGTTTTACTGTTTTGCAAAGAAACAGCTGTTCAGAAATGCTTTAGATATTATTTAAGAAATTAAAGGAATTCATAGGTAGAGCTTTTAACATTGTATTTATAACAAACTGCCACTGTTTTTTAGGAAACTTTATAGTGATTCAGTATAAATACTTATTTAAAAGGTTAGAATCCTAACAGATTTTTTTTTTTTTTTTTAAGTGATGACTAAACACTTACCTTCCAAAATGTATCCTCAACTATATTGCCTAAAAGATATTTTTTTCTTGGCAAAACCTATATTTTATGCATCAGCTCTGCTGCTCAAACATCTGATTTTTTTTTTTTTTTTTATCATGCCTGGGAAAGCTATTACAGAACACTGCTTTGCTTGTATTTTTGAACAATCTGTGGTCCAGCTATACATTATTAACACAGTTCTTCAAGGAATTTTCAAAATAGCCATGACACTCTAATAAAAATGTCAAGTGAAGTTTTGGACTTCCTATTGCTTTTTTTTTTTTTTTTTTTTTTTTTGTTCGTGGTGGAGCTAGTGGTGACAGTGGTTCGTACATGTATTTTTCCAACTGGGGATATTTGAAGTATGTGTGTAGACCTAAG
>NW_020456199.1:1138024-1139032 GCF_003342845.1 Nothoprocta perdicaria | reverse complement strand
TTTTTTTTTTTTTTTTTTTTTTTTGGTGGTGGTGGTGGTGGTGGTGACAGTGGCTGGTGGATTTATTTTTCTAACTGGGGATATTTGAAGTATGTGTGTAGACCTAAGGTTTTGACATTGTTTTCTTCTCTGTTTCCCCTAATTTATTTGAAGATATTGACTATTAAGCCATACAAAATACCAGGATTCTCAATGAGTAGTTATTCTTGAGGTAGCATGGTAAATTATGTCAGAAGCTACAGCTTTTTCTTCCCTCTCCCCACCAAAAACTATAAAAAACTTTATTTCCGTCATTTTTGATAGACTGCAATAATATACTATTGAAAGAAACAATTAAGATATTCTTAAATAATTATATGTCATTTCATATAAGCATAAGACAATATTTCAAGATCTGTCTGTTGATTTTATATGAATGTATGTTAATGTAAACATCTGTTGTGAGAAATGCAAAATCCAGATGCATAATGATGAATTTAAGTATAAACCTCTGCATTCTAAAATTTTCTTTTGAACATTTAAATTAATTTTGATTATGTGGAAATTGTTCCTAAAGTTGCGTGTTAATAAAGGTTCATTTTGCAGACTGAAACAACAATGACCTACATACAAAAAGATGGGTATCCTACCAAACAGTTTAACTCTTTCAGTTAGAGTTTCTAAAAAGGACTTGTAAGGACATTTCTTACTTGTGTAAGAAAAGAAAAACATATATAAGTGAAATATATGTAATAAGCTGCCCACATCTATTCTTAGGTTTGCCAAATGAATATTTTTTTCAAAATATATATATATATATATATATATATATATATATATAAATATATTAATTTTGTTTCCTGTTGTAGCCTTCCTGTATCTCACTGACTTTTCTTCTTCCTAAAGAAAGTCTCTTCTTATTTTACTTATTCAAACTAGCTTCTGTTCAGAAACAAGCACTTTTTCTTTTGAAGACTTGTCAATTACTATAGCACTGCGGGAGTGCTTTTTCCTTTTCTTTTTCTTTTT
>NW_020456199.1:1121143-1137779 GCF_003342845.1 Nothoprocta perdicaria | reverse complement strand
ATTTGAAAGTTAGATGAAAAAGATTTTGCATGTTGAAAACTCCTGTGGAAATCCAGCTTTCCCCTCTTGAAAAAAAAAAAAAAAAAAAGATTTGAAAGTTAGATGAAAAAGATTTTGCATGTTGAAAACTCCTGTGGAAATCCAGCTTTCCCCTCTTGATTCTATTCAGGAAGCAGCTTGTTAATTGTTCTTTTTTTCATTATTATTATTTTCAGGAGATCCCCCTCTCCCTCTTTTTTATTTATGATTATTTATTTCTTTATTTATATATGATTATTTATGATTATGTCCACAACAAATTATACAAGTCTAGAGAAGATTTATTCTGGGTGTATTAGCAGTTTAGCGGGGAAGTAGATTCTTTTCTACTGCAGAAGAGCATTYTTTTGTTGTCCATCACGACTAAAGGTAGAGGACCCTTCACAATACTGTGACAAAAAAATACTTTTTGTTATCTTTTTGGTGTCTTTTGTTGTAATGCTACCAAACATTTTGGATCATTTTCTCCATAAAGCTTATACCTGAAAAATAGATTGTGACTGTAGAAACAAAAGGAAAATATCTGTACATTGTCTGATAGATTAAACTTTGTGACACCCATTGCAATTCTGCTTTTGAATTCCAATATTCCTTTGATTTAATGTATGAAGTTATATTTACATATTTAATGTATGATGTTATATACTGCCCTGTAACAAGAAAAAAAAAAAGCAACTTTTTTTCTACCCAGACTCAGACAAATTGATAGACATCTTTTTATCCATCAAGACTTATTTCCTTTCTGTTTCAGCATGAGATATACCAAGTTGTTAATAGTATCACACAATTCATATGAGTTTTAAGTAAGAAATTAAAATATAAGAGCGTAAAATGAATTAGAAATAACTACTGGTCTTTTGTAATACAGCTACATCCTGTTGTATATTTATTTTTTCTTATCTAGGTAGTAATGTCAGCTAGACATCTGAAGTGAGTTATTTTGCGAGGTTGGCGTAAAGCAAGCAGGAACAATATGTGTTACCCTCGTCAAGAAAGCATTGGATCCTCATTTTTGCCTGTTAATTATTCATGACACCCTTTATTTGACTCTTCATTTTTCAGATTTTTTAAAAGCTTTATAGCCAATGCAAATCATTGTGGTTTTTATTAAGATCTTAACTGAAATGTCATTACATCACTTCCACTTTTACTTGAACTTTTTTTTATACTTGAAGAAATTGTTAAGAACTGCAAGATATAACAGTATTTTTATGCAGATTATCTTATTTTTTCAGTTAATCTCTTTGTTTAATGTCACAATGCATAATAGTTTAACTTTTCCCATTTAAGTGACAAATTATTTGTTTTTCCAAATACTAATTTCTGCATATTTCTTTTTCACTGATTCTAGATGTTCTTAGTGATGAACTTAAGATGAACTTAATGGTTCAAAACAACTTCTCACATCTTTTGATATTATCTATAGTTCATATTGACATATCTATAGTTCATATTGACATATGATTTCATATGTCAATATGAACTATAACTATAATATGAACTATCATATTGACATATGATTTCAGGTTAATCAAATATTGGAATCTATATACCTTTGAGCTAAAACTTTCCCACCTTACAGAGCTAAGAATGCAATATAAGAAGCATAACATTATAAAATATTTCTGTATTCTAGATGATTCTGAAAATATATCTTTGTGTGTCTGTGTGCAATATTGAAAAATATTTTGAGTTCCTTAAGCACTTAAGACTTAGCAAAATCAACTCAGTTTCTAATTCATAATTTATTAATTCAAGCTATTGGCTCTTGTCTTCTGAAAATCTTTAAACTAGTGTTTGAAGTATGCAGCATTTTTTTGTTTGTTTGTTTCTTTATTTGTTTTTACTTTATAGGCAGTTGTGCCTAAGCGCTAGTAGAGCAATTTTATGCTTATTACTCCAATAATCCTTAACTGTTTTGTCTCAGAATTTTCTTTTTGTAGAATCATAGAATCATAGATGGCTGGGCAAACCTTAAGATCATCAAGTCCAACTGTTATATATGTTAGTGAAATAAACTGTGTTCTGTGTGTATCTAAGTGTTTCATAAAATTGTTCAGAGGGATTCTTGGAGATCTTTTTGCAATTTGTGGGAGTTGTTTGCTTTTAACATTTAACTAAAGTGGCATTATTTATTTTGGCTATAATGATTTTGGAACCACTGGAAGTAATGTTTTTCTGCATATATTTGTATGACAGCAGTTGACAGCAGCAAATATCGCAGATGACAGCAGGAAAAAAAAGATTAGTAAATTATTTTAAAAAGTATTTTAAAAATAATACCATTAACAGAGGGTATCTAAGGTATATGATTCACTAAAATTTGTAAGTTATGTTCTAAAATTAGTAAATTGGATATATGAAACAAAACTTTCCTTTCATCATATTACTTCAAAGTGTTTGCTTTGAAGAGAATTGGAGATGTATATACGATTGCAGGGCCACAATCTCTTTGCAATTACTGAGACGTGGTGGGACAGCTCTCACAACTGGAACATGGCTATAGATGGCTTTCAACTTTTTTAGGAAGCCAGGCCAGGAAGGTGAAGTGGTGGAGTTACACTTTATGTGAAAGGAGACCTAGAACATATGGAGCTCTGCATAAGGGAGGACAAAGCGCAGGTTAATGCTCATATGAGCTTTGGGGGCAGTGTTGGCTGCAGTGTTGGCTGCAGTGACCACGAGATGTAGGAATTTACAATCMTGTGTGGAAGAAGCTGGGCAAGAAGTAGGTTTRCAACCCTAGACTTTAGGAGAGCCAACTTGGACCTCTTCAGGGAAGTCCTGGGAGGAATCCCCTGGGCCAAGGTCCTAGAAGGAATGGGGATCCAGGAGAGTTGGCTAATATTCAAGCACTGCTTTCTCCAAGCTCAGGGTCAATGCATTCCTACAAGAAGGAAGTTGAGTAAGGGGGACAGGAGGTCTGCATGGATGGGCAAAGAGCTGCTAGATAAACTTAATGAGAAAAAGGGAGCATGCACAATATGGGAGATGGGTCAGACCACATGGGAACAATATAGGAACACTGTCTGAGAATGCAGGATTGCACTGAGGAAGGCCAAAGCCCATCTGGAATTAGAACTAGCAAGGAATGTCAGAGACAAGAGGAAGGGCTTCAATAAATAGATCATCAGCAAGAAAAGACTAGGGAATATATTAGCCCACTGCTAAGTAGAGAGGGTCCTTTAGTGACAGAGGATGCAGAGAAGACAGAGTTACTTAAATGCCTTTTTGCTTCTGTCGTTACTGCTGAGGCTAGTTCCTATGAACTATAGAACTATATAGATATAAGAGAGAGAAGCAGGAGAGAGGAAGACATTCAACTGGTTGAGGAGGATTGGGTTAGGCATTATTTAGGCAATCTGGACACCCGTAAATCTATGGGCTCGGGTAGGATGCACCCAAGAGTGCTGAGGAATTTGGTAGGGGTCTATTGCTCAGMCACTTTCCATCATCTTCAAGAGGTCGTGGAGAGCAGGGGAGATGCTGGAAGACTGGAAGAAACCAACATCATGCCAGTCTTCAAAAAGGGCAAGAGGTAGGACCCAGGAAAACACAGCTTAATTCTCACCTCTGTCCCTGGAAAGGTAGCAGGAGTGACTCATCCTAGAGACYATCTCTAGGCATATCAAGGAAAAGAAAGTGATCCGGAGTAGTCAGCATGGATTTACCAAGGCGAAGTCACGTTTGACCAACCTGATAGCTTGCTACAATGGGATAGCTGGCTGGGTAGATAATGGGAAAGTTGGGGATGTTGTCTGCCTTGACTTCAGCAAGGCTTTTGACACCATTTCCCATAACATCCTCATGGAGAAGCTCAGGACATGTGGATTGGATGAGTGGACAGTGAGGTGGATGGAGAACAGGTTGGATGGGAGAGGGTAGTGATAAATGAGGCCTAGTCTGGTTGGAGGCCTGTGGCCAGTGGTRTCCCACAGCAGTCACTACTGGGTCTAGTGCTGTTCAAGCTATTTATGAGTGACTTGGGCAAAGGCATGGAGGGCACTGTCAGCAAGTTTGCAGATGATACCAATGGAGAGTATGGATGGAGAGATCAACGCTCTGGAGGTCTGTGCTTCCATTCAGAGGGACCTGGACAGGCTGCAGAGTTGGACAGAGAGAAACTTCCTGAGGTTCAATAAGRACGAGTGCAGGGTCCTGTCCCTGGGGAGGAATAACCCCAGGCACCAGGACAGATTAGGGGTTGACCTGCACCTGCAGTATTGAGGGCAGTTCTGGGCTCCCCAGGACAGTGAAGGCCAGGGAGCTTCCTGAAACAGTCCAGCATGGAAAAACAATGATGATTAAGGGACTGGAGTATCTTATGAAGAAAGACTAAACAAGCTGGGCCTGTTTAGCCTAGAGAAGGTTGAGAGGAGATCTGATCAATATATCTAAGTACCCAAAGGGAGAATGTAGGGAGGATGGGGACAGCGGTAGTGGCCAGTGATAGGACAATGGATAATGGATAAAAACTGAAACACAGATGTTCTATCTCCATGTGAGAAAGAACTTTTTTACTGCTAGGGTGACAGAGACCTGGAACAGGCTGCCCAGGATGTTGTGGAGTCTCCTTCTCTGGAGATCTTCAAAACCCGTCTGGATGCCACGTGTGCCTCGTGCTCTGGGTGTCCCTGCTAGAGCAAGGAGGTTGGACTAGATGATCTGTAGATGTCCCTTCCAACTTCAACTGTTTTGTGATGCTGTGATTCTGTATTGAATGAATTGCTGTAGAGTATAAACATGAAATTTCTATTGTGCAAAACTTGCTGTTTTGTTTGAAAGTAGTGTAAAATGCTGTGTCAAATTATATAGAAAGTATAGAAACTTTGGAAGGGGATACAGGCTTTATATAATACATGTCTTTTGTTTTCTTTTTCTCTTATATTTTTAAGTACTGAATTGTCGTCCGCATTGTTTCAGGACTAGTTCATTAACTACAGTTTTTTTGTTGTTGTTGTTTGTTTGTTTGTTTTTACATTCTTTTTTTTTTTTAAAGATGCAGTATTCCTCGATTATTTCCCAGAGTTTGAAGTCTGGGAAAAGTAAACTAGTGAAATATTCCCACATGTATGCTTACTAAAAATTGTTTTTTTCTTAGAAAGTAGAAAATAGAAAACAATTGAATATATAAAAGTAAAAATATCTAAAAATTACAAAATATCTGTTTTTTTTTTATAGAAAATGCATACTTCAATAAAAATAAAAGTTTCTAAGAGGGAGCTCAAAAGTCTTTTCACCAAGGACTACAGGTTAATCTTTGAATAGACTTATTGATCCTTTTCACTTTCTGCTATACTGCAAATCTAAATATTTTTATTATTTTTCTTATATTACTTAACTTTCCGAAACAGACAAATTGGTACAAATCAAAATGCTCAAGGTAGCAACTTAAAGGAATTTCTTTGAAAGGCCTTCTGAGATCCTCTAGGACCTCTTGGACTATGTTATAGCTAGGGCTTGGGCTATATACTAGGCTATAGATCAGTTCCTGGATGTTGGACATAGAATAAGACTTCCAAGTGGTATGACTCAATGTTTACCATTCATATAATGTTATGAGGTCTGAAAGTGAGAAAGTTTGTCTGAGAGTTTGTTAACTAGTCTGGGAGCAGGTTTTCAAACTTGGCAGGCTTTAGCTGTGGTAAGAAATGAAATTGTCCAGCCCAAAAGGAAGAAGTAATCTAAATAATGGGTTCTCTCAGAAACTACTTTGTGCTATCTCCAGTCTTGAAGATGACTCAATTTGTCAAATATTTCATTTTTAACGTTGAAACATATATATTAAAAGATCTCACACATTATGCAAAACCTGTGCTAAGTTTATTGTTGTTTGTTTTATTTTACTGCTTGCTTTTGGTTTTAAGATTATTATTTTTCTACCTCTTGGTAGTTCAGCCATCCTTCTTTCCAATTTAAGAATTCCTTGAGCGGTACATTTATTTGCTTGTAAGGTTGTCTTAAATACTTAACTGGGCAAATTAGTATACTTTGACACATAAAAAAATATACAAAAAAATTCTTTTGGCTGTGTTTGCCATCTGGAAATGACCTAGTTCCTCACCCTAGTTTCAGTGCATGAAGTCCTACTGTCTTTATTTCTGGGTGCAAAATTATCAGTGAAATAATTGTGTCAGGGAAAATGACTATATTTTTCAATAATTTGTTTTCATGGTTGAGTCTGTTTATGAGGAGTAAGGCAAAACAGTAAAACTGCTGATATGATAAACCGGTCAGAAGTCTAGTACAGCCAAAAGTCTGAGCGAAGACACAATGGGGTGAAGGAAAAAAAAAGAAAAAAATTCACAGAAGAMCACTGGTTGATCTTCACATAGCACTATTGATCCTTTTAGCCCTCTGTTATTGCAAATAGAAATCTAAATATTTTAATTATTTTCTTTTTTCTCAGGTGCTTTTTTCATTGTCTGTATAAGGTATCTAAACTTTGAAGCCAATAAAAAGGAACACAATTAAAGGGATTAAGCTAGCTAGAAAACAGAATAGAACAATCTGCAGTACTAYGGCATATTTTTCTCAAGATTCTGCCTATACCTTTAGGTTCTTTAAAATTAGTTTCCACAAATTACTTTCAACTTACCTTTTAGTTCATTTGCCTGTGCTGAACTATGTTTCCTATAGTATCTTTAATAGATTATGTTATTGCCAGAGTAGCCAAAGTATTTGACCAAAATATATATCAGCTAGCCGAAAGTTGTAGCGGTGTCCCAAACCCAGAAAACTGAAGCAGAACAAAAGAATAATAKACAACAATGTGCAAAGGACACTTGTATTGAAATACATTTTTTTCTTCATCTTCTTCCTTCTGTTTTAACTACAGTATGACTGTTTTTTTGTGCCGTTTTGTCCTGGAGTAACTGATCTCTTAAGCATATGTGGCAGGAGTACTACATGAGATGACTATCATAGATCACAAAATATCCCTGTGTGAAGGAAGCTCAGAAAATAATTGTCCTTTCTGAGATATATTCTATCTTTGGGAATGGTGTTCCTAGAAATATTCCTAGAAAGTTTGCTCACTGCATATCACTAATAAATATATGAAGTTTTCAAATTTTAGTGTGAGAATAGCTATCTTTGCATAATTCCATCATTGCCCTTCTGGGCTTTCGGGAGAAGGTATTGTCAATCATTTGCCAGTAGAAGGCTGAGAAGCAGGTTAGGAACATAAAATTTCTTTTTAATGGTGATCTCAGCCAATAAGATCTGGAAATAAACCCAGATCCTCTAGCCTGGAAAGAAAGAAAAGTAAAAAAAGCCCAAGTCATTTTAATGAATCCTTCTCAAAAGCACTACCTTTTTGTTAATTTAATAATACATGGTATATATATATTTCTTGCCTTGTATTTTCTGGAATTTGTTAATCACAACGGTTAGTCATAGTCATCCTATGCTTAAATTAAAAAAAAAAAAAAAAAAGTGTAAGGTACAAAATGTATGCTAGAGCATATTAGTATGCCTATCTTGAAATAGTTTAGCCACTGAAAACTACAGATCTGACTGATTTCAGTGTAATTATTAATTTAAGGAAACCCCATCTTGCCAAACCGTATTTTGATCATATCATTTCAAAAGTGAAAGTTAGCCAATAGATATCAAGACTTCAAATAAAATCACTTGTTATTACATGTACATCTGACCCAAAGATAAGTTCTGTATGTGTAAAGGAAATTCTGCATAGCAAGAGGGAATATTTAATCAGGTGCTTTTTAAAATCAGGTATTTTATATCTAAAGCTTTCACTGTTAAGTGCTACAGTTCAGATGACTTTTTTATTCTTTTAATTAAGCAAAAGCTGTTAGATAAACCATGGTACTGCTTGTCACATACAGCATCTAAAGCAGGACTCATTATTTAAATTAAAACAGGTGTAAGCAAGTATTTGGAAAGAACAGACCTTAATTGGTATGTCCTTACCTTTTCTCCATCAAGATTTAGGGGTTCATAGCACGTTTTAAGGATTTATAAAGAAAAAATTAATTACACATTTGCTACAAACCATATTACAATGGTTTCAGTTGTCTTTAGTACTTGGAAAAATCCATGCTATAAGAAATGTGCTCTGCCTGTTCTAGCAATATTCTTGCAAATCACTCTCCTTAAATGCAGTTACCAGACATGCCAAGCATGTRAAAAAAAAATATGTGTAGTTTGGGCAGTAGTTGTGGAGAGATGGACTTCAGGTGTGTGGGGTGGTTCTCCTCGCTGCATCATGCAGAGCTGCAGAGCTCTGCTGGGAGGCAGCCCCAGGCACCCATCTCAGCTCCTGCTCTYATGTCACTGTTTAGGGATGCATCTGCTCATCTCCTGAGCTTGCGGAGAGCCTTTCTGATTACCCTCAGAGGGAGCATAATGTGCTCCACATCCACAGTTGATGGTGTCCAGAGCATATTGGGGCTGTTGGCTGGGTTCATCCAGCTAATGGACTAGCAGGGGAAACAACAACTCTTCCTAAATATCAGCGCTTCCGATAGCAGACCTCATCCTACAGATGGGGGCGGGGGAAAGAAACCCACAATTTTTATGGTCTTACAGTAAACTTAGTCCACTTCTACAAAAAAAAAAAAAAAAAAAAAATTTTTTATAAGGGGGTTTTTAGAAAGATGTATATTTAAAAAAAAATATATAAATAATGTTGCTTTCTTTTTTCTTTTTTTTCTTTGGTAGTCATGAAATGCAGTGCTTTGGAATAATAGAAAAGCTAACAGAAAAACACATTTTTTTTTCCCTAGTGATTAGTGATTAGAGCAATATTTTGTCAATGCCATCTAGTGTATGCAAATACAAAATGAGAGATTAAGAGAGATTTTTATTTTCCTATAATGCCTTTCTACTAAATTTACAAGGCATTACAAAGCATGTGGAGTTCTAAATGCTTATCTTTGATAGCAATGACTCCTCAACAAATATTTCTTTCTCTCCTAAATACTCTTTTATCAAGAGCTTTCAGAATAGTGTTGTAGAGAGGAGTTATTAGAGTTTGGGAGACTTACATTTTGGTTGAAATTTCAGTAATAACTTTTTTGTGTTCCTAAGAGAAGTGCAGATAAACAGCTTTATCATTCATATCTGCTGGTAAACCATAGTAATCTGAGTCATTCAATCATTCACACTTTCTAAGGAGGATAAAGAAAGCTACAAAAAGTATTGGGTGGGTGATCTAAAGGATAAGTTTCCCTAAAAATGTCTGACATAAAAACGCAATGAAGTACTGTATTTCTTATCAAAGCAGCAGAGCTGTAGAGTTCTTAATGGAGATTTTATAGACGTCCTTTGCATTTGAGTTAGCTTACTATTAAGTTCTTTTTATTTGCTGATTTTATTAAGAATTAAGCATTTCTTTTCCTTTCCCTCTATAGAGAAATATGGATGTCTCCTTTTGATTACTGATTCTCCTAACACTGGAGAAACAAAGAGCAATTTAGCTTGCTTATCAGGATAAGAAGGAATAAAGAATAATTAATTTCATAATTCTTGTACTCCACATTATTAGACTGGCCACTGACATTATGACTCCTGAAGGTGCTGTGTTGCCAAATTATACAGGACTGTTGCTCTTACCTCAGTCTTTCCCCAACAGGAAAATGCATGGAATAAAAGGTTGAGGTTACCACCACATTTTGCTTAATCCTTAARTCCTCAAATTAACACCTTTTCTGGAAGAAAAATAAGTTGGAAGAAAAGGGAAAAGGAAGGTAGCAGAATTCCATGTGCTATGTATTATCCTTGGTGGAATGTAGCTGTAGTGCTTGTTCTTAAGACTATGCCAATTTTTGCATGTCCATTCTATCAAATTAACTTAAAACCAMTGTTTGACTGATTTTTTATATTTCTCATTGTGACTGAATATATTAGAGATCTGTAATATATACAAATATACATACATATACATAGATATGTATGTGTACACAAATATTTATACAGAGAGATACACATATGTTCTAGCAAATTAGCGGTCATTGTGATGGTTAAAAAAAAAAAAAAAAAAAGAAGATGCATTTCTGGCCAGTTTTAAATTTGAAAAAATTTACTTTACTGAACTCATACTCCTTAAAAACACCCATGGCTAGTGGTTATTTCATACTTATTATCAATTATCACGACTGCATATAAAAAAAGGCTTAGTTTTTAATAAGCTCATCCTCAGTTATCTAGAAGCGTACARTGCCATGGATCTGATGCTGCTTAATCTGCACAGCCTGTGGAGAATATCAGTGGGGGAGGTCATTGAGTTGAGGGCTGAGAGCTCTTCAGCAAATCAGATAGGAATTCAAGTGGCTATCTCTTCTCCTTCCCGCGTTTTATATTTTCTTAAAAGAAAACAGTGATGATGATCTCCTTAGGATGATTTGAATCAACAAAGACAATGCCTTACCAGATTTTCCAAGAAGCAATACTGTTAAACTTATGACTTGGTGTTTTTATAGTTTACACAAATAGTCTATGCAAAGTGGAGCTTTCTTGATGAAAACGTAAAAAAAAAAATAAAAATAAAAATAAAATAAAATAAAATAAAAAAGCAAAACATCAAACATGTTGCATCTTTATGGCTAGGGAATGGAAAACTCGAATGTTACGGTTTCAGAGAGACAGMAGCTCAGGAACTTCAATGACAGTCTCAATTAGTATCTCTGTTGAAACTCTTTGCTTTGAATATTTTCTTGTGATGTGTGGCTCGCTAACCTCGATAGTAAAACATTAAACAAAGATGAACAACTTGTAAAGCCTTGGCGGGTGGAGGGAGGAAGGAGAGGAAGGACAAGATTACTTTTTTAAATTGATAGAATAGATAGAATTAATTTGACCCATTTAATCTGAATTTGGACGGAGCTCAAAATTTGTGTTTGTAGGTCTACTAAATGACCTGTTACTGGGAAAGAAAATGTGAGCTGCTTCTACTTAATGGGCACCTTTTAACAAGGACAACTTACTTTTAAAGAACTCCATAAATAAAATTGCTTGCCGAAAGACTTTGTACATGTAGGAGTCTCTACTAATGAAAAAAATTACTTAATTGGAACTTTTATTTCCACTGGAGAATATCAGCAAATGCTGCAGTGTTAAGTAAATTCCATTGTGCATGTAAAATGGGATTTAATCTCATTTTGTTAGATATCCAAACCCAATAAAATTACACAAAGTTAGCTTAATGAACCGTTGGAAATTTCTGAAAAAAAAAAAAAATATATATATATATTCTAGCAACTGAGCTAATTAGTAAATTAGATAATTCTACATAAACCATTGTGTGATATTATTTATGCGTTCTTATTAAGTTATTTTTCTTATTTAGTGTGGTATATTCTGGTGCTGCTGATTGCAAAAACAATTTAAAGAAATAATTCAATCTAATTTTGTTCTGCTAGGAAATCTTAATTCTAACTGCAGTTAGTGAAAAATTCTATACAGAACCAGCTTCCTGACAAAGAGCATTTAATCTCTGAAATGCTCTAGAAAAAAAAAAAAGTCAGTAAATGCTATGTAACTTTCTAAGAAGATCCGATGAGAGTGGGTAGAGTATTTAAAAAATATTTTTATGTGTACATGACTCTGACAATACATCTGACAGTACAAATATTGTCTTACCATTTTTSTAGTCACATGCGATTAAAGTGAATAGAATGAAGAGATTACACTGGCCCAAAAGTCTTGTATATGCCGGACTTCAAAATCTTCAAAATACAGTGAGGACAGTGTCCTTAATTGATGCCTTCTAGTTTCCACTGTTATAATTCAAGTCTTAGAGGAATACTTGACAATAYTTTTCTGTCTTGAATGATTACATTTGTATTATATTTGTCTTTTATGYATTTGTTCTTCTTTATTTCTTTAACTTGCACTAGTGATTCCATTTGTCCAAATTACACATCTACTTCATAAATGGAAAAAATAACAACACTCCAAGCTGTTGTAAACTTATTATTTATTTTTAATATTTTATTTTTCTCCTTATCTAAGTTTTAAGATGCACGCTCCTAGTGTTGTGTCCTTCTGTGGAGATAGAGCATATGCATTCCCTAATCTTACACCAGTGCTGTCTATCATGCTCACACATTGTTTGCACAACTAGTTCATAAATGTCTTAGTTGTTCAGGGTCTGCAAAACAGGAGCTGATGTAAGCTAACTGAAATAGCTATAAAACTTATTCAGTCTCACTCTATCTTCTTCCCTCTCTCACCTGAAGGTGTGATTGCAATTTAAAGCAGGTAAAAGTTTTTGAAGTTTTAGCAGTGATGAATTCTTACTTCTCACTATCGTGTTGTTTTGACGCCTTTTCTGACACTTTGTATATTTTCTCAATAGTATGAAAATGGACTGATGGGAGGAAAGCAAAAAAAAAACAACAAAAAAAGAACGTTTGCAGCCTTCACAGCTGGTGCAATGTGCGATTGTGCCTTGTCATCACCTGCCTACACTTAATTAATAAGCATCTGTTTCATTCTTGTATTTACCCAAGATGCAAAATAAAATAGCTCTGTTTGATTTTTTTTCCTTGTCAGTGACATGATGCTTCCTCCCTCACTTCAAAAATACAAATACATTGAAATCTGGTGCTCTATTAGTTCAAGAAATAAAAGAAACAGTTTCATGATTCGAATATATAGATAGGACAGACTTGTTAATGGAATTCTGTGTTGTTGCGAAAGATATTTTATTGCTTTCTACTAGGTCTCGGTCAAAAAAAAAAAAAAAAAAAAAAAAAGTGCATGTGTTACCTGAATAATGATTCAGTCATAAATTATAAAATTTTACAAGCTAATTTATTTCATCTCAGAAGTAAGGAACATGGTGCATGCATATTTGGGTTTCTGGTTATTGAGGAACATGAAACCTGACAGCACTGATTTATATTTAAGCTAATGGCTGGTAACTGCTGAGGCTCTATTTATGCATATATCTGCTCTGTAGGTGTGTGGATACATGAAAAGAATATTAATAATATAACATTTGCCAGGGAAAATGGACAGTAGGCAGCGTCCTCATCCTAGAATTTTGTTGATGATACAAACATTTCTCAAGGCCTCCATTTTTTATCAGTATTCCATGTTTTTTAATTGTAAGTTCAAGCTTTATTATTCCATATGGACAATTTATAGATTTCGCCCATATATGATGCATTCCAACACAAGTTCAGTCTTGATAGCTCTCTGTCATTAGATTAAATTTCTCAGTGTTAGCAAGGATTACTGTTCAATAACGAAAATATCATAATGCATTTATCATATTCATTTATTTTGAAGAAAATATAGTCTGGTGTGAAGATTTTCCTTATGATAGAGTAGGTTATTATTTTRAAATTTATACATCTTTAATTAAAGCTGAAAGTATTTTAAAACTTCCAAACTGTTCTTTAAATTGATAAATAAACTAAAACTAAACAGATAAATAAACTGATAAACTGATAAATAAATTAAACTAAAACTGATAAATAAACTAAACTAAAMTAAATAAATAAATAATTCTTGATGTTTTTAAAAAACACAAAAATCATCTATTCATTTTTAGTCTTTCTTAAATGAATTAGCTGCAAAAAATGTTACACTAGAAGATATTTTGGACTTGCATCCTTGCAAYGAATATGTTTCAGGATTTCTAAATGATTCGCAAGGTACCATCATATATATCTCTGTATGACTTCAGCCCCAGGGAAAATAAGAATAAAGATTTGCATGTTTTGCAGAAGAAGATCACAGAATCATAGAATCATAGAATGCTTAAGGTTGGAAGGGACCTTTAGAGATCATCTAATCCAACCCCCTGCACACGCAGCATCACCTAGAGCATGTGGAGATGTCTGCCTCCTCCAGAGGAGACCCCACAAACTCTCTGGGCAGCCTGTTCCAGGGCTCTGTCACCCTCACTGTCAAGAAATGTTTTCTTAAGTTCCTGTGGAACTTTTGGTGCCTCGGTTTGTAGCTGTCTCCTCTAGGTCTGTTGATGGCCTCCACTGAAAAGAGGCCACCCCCTCCTCCTCCCTCCCTCCCTTGAGGTATTTATACACACTGATCAGGTCCCCCCTCAGCCTTCTCTTCTCCAAGCCCAGCTCTCTCAGCCTTTGCTCATATGGCAGATGTTCCAGGCCSCTGATCATTCTCGTAGCCCTGCGCTGGACTCTCTCCAGCAGATCCACATCCCTCTTGTACTGGGGAGCCCAGCACTGGACACAGTCTCCAGGTGTGGCCTCACCAGGGCTGTGTAGAGGGGGATGATCATCTCCCTCTACCTCCTCGAGACGCTCTTCTTAATGCACCCCAGGATCCCGTTGGCCTTCTTGGCCACCAGGGCACACTGMTGCCTCATGGTCATGTTSTCATCTACCACGACGCCCAGGTCCTTCTCTGCAGAGCTGCTTTCCAGCAGGTCAGTCCCTAATCTGTCCTGGTGTCTGAGGTTATTCTTCCCCAAGTGCAGGACCCTGCACTTGCCCTTGTTGAATTTCAAGAGGTCTCTCTCTGCCCGGTTGTCAAGTCTGTGCAGGACTCTGGATGGCAGCACAGCCCTCTGGTGTATCAGCAACTCCTCYTAGTTTGGTATGATCAACAAACTTTCTGGGGGAGAACTCCATCCCTTCATCCAGGTCATTGAGAAATAAATTGAACAGGACCAGACTGAGGACTGACCTCTGGGACACCACTAGCTACAGGCCTCCAGCTAGACTCTGCACTGCTGATTACCATGCTCTGAGCTCTGTCATTCAGCCAATTTTCAGTCCACCTCACCATCCACTCATCTATCCCACACCTCTGGAGCTTGCCCAGGAGGATTCTGTGAGTGATGATGTCAGAGCCTTGCTCAATTCCAGATAGACGACATGCACCGCTCTGCCCTCCTCTACCCAGCCAGTCATTCCGGCATAGAGGACTACCAGGTTAGTCAAGCGTGATTTCCCCTTGGTGAATCCATGCTGACTACTCCTAAGCACCTTGTTGTCCTCCACCTGTTTGGAGACAACAGCCAGGGCTGTTGTTGTCTGCAGGATAATTTGTAGGGAACATAGAGTGGGAGCATAAGTAGTATATTCCAATTTTGTATCAAAAATAGTTTAACTTAACATCTAGCTTTTCTATTTGAGATTGTGACAGAGGAAGTGAATGCAGGAGCAATGAGGAAAATTATGAGTATACTTTCTTTTGTCCTTCATTAAAATGTGGTCTGTGTGTCCATTTAAGAACTTTGCATCACATAAATGAGCTATAAACAGCAGAAAACTCTAGAGTGGACAGTGGAAYATAGCCTTCCAGGTCTGTTACTAATTTTTTAAAATAGTTGTTGTATCCCTGCATACAACAGGTATGCTTTTGGTATTATTATACTTTAGTGATTTATGATATGTACTGTTAAGACAAGTGCTTAGCTTTTTATAATTAACAACTAGCCATTTTTTTGAGATTTCAGAAGGTATTGCAGTGTTCTAATGATATACTAGTATCTATTGGTGAAGATTRTACTGACAAGCATGGTTAAACGTGCTGGAGTGTGAGTGCTTTTGGGAACCACACCAGCTGGATTTTAATGCAATCATGCACCTATGTTATATATTGAATAGTACTACATCAATCAATTTTTTCTTTTTGTCCTATATAGCTCAGGTCTCCTAGGATTTGTTGGCTTGTTGGTTTTTCCTTTCCTGTCTCTGGCTTTCAATCACACTTCACTTATACTACTTAGAATAGACAAGTGCATTCCACACTGTATTACATTCTGCCACTAGCTTGTCTTCCTTCATATACTTGTATACTCCCACCTTACAGAACTCATTTCTATTTCTGTTTTCCACATCAAAATAATTCCCTGAAGTTAGACAAATCTCCACTAACCAGATTAACCACCCTTTTGTTTTATTTCATTGCTCAGCTAGCATAAACAGGAAAAAGTRCTTCAGAGGAAGCAAACTTTGACCATTTCTTTTCAAACTGTTTTGTATAGAGTCCCTAGAGTCCATTTTTTCTTTTCTGTAAAGATATCCCTATAGAATAAATGCATGTGTATTACCTTGCTGCAATGTTTCAGCAAGGGATTAGAACAACTCTAGTTCTCATTTAAATTGAAAAGGTAGGATGATTCATTTTGCTATAAGAAGGCTGTGGGCCTTTACTTCTACAGCCTTACTTAAAAAGGCTAGAAAGAGATCTGGAATATACAAACTTTGATAAATTATCTTAGGGTGTTACTATTTTGTGTAGAATACGATAATACTTTAAGAGTTTAAATAAATGTAAACAAGTGGAAACTGTTGTTGGCCTTCATTTTGGAAGTAAAACTAAGTAATGCTAATATATTTGAAAGAATAAGGCAGGATTTAAATTTATCCATGTCTTTGTGGCACTCCAAAAGGTCTTTTTGTTAACTGAAAATCTTTTTTTCTTTAAATGTCATTTGTGTCACTTCAATTCCTCCTTCCTTAAGTATTTCAAATTATGATTACAATGATGATTAACATGAATTTTGTGTCAAAGATTTGTTTTTAAGTGATTAACTAGTATTCATTTGGTCTGACATTAAGTTAGTGAGCAACATATCTACAGCTGCAGAGCTACTTAGCTTTTCTCAGAGAGTAGGACTCCTTCCTTCCTTCCT
>NW_020456199.1:1098308-1120617 GCF_003342845.1 Nothoprocta perdicaria | reverse complement strand
CCAACAGATTCACACTTTAGATTTTTTTTTTCCACATCTTATTTTCAAGAGCCTAGTTCTTTTTTCCTTAAAGTTATCGATACAGAATGGCTGGGACCTAATACTGAAGAAGGGTAAACAAAATGGATGAGTAAAAGCAGATTGATTGTAATTTTAAAACTCCACTCTTCACATATAACACTATTAAAATAATGAGTTTCTCTCCATACGACTATACATGAAAAGTGRTAGGAGGGGCTGCATTTGACAGCCTCGTAGAGGTGAGGATGCTGCATTTCTGAAGCCTCGAGTAGTGAACGCATGTTCCCAACAGGTGCGCGTGCATGCACAGGTACGGTGCRCAGGTACAGGCACATGCAGCTGTCCTCCCATTCATCACTCCTCTGCTTTTGCAGGTTGATTAACAGCAGTATCATATATCTATATCTACCTATATATATGATCATGCATATATATGATACTGCTGTTAATCAACCTGCAATATATATGTAATCAAAAAGAAAACACTTGCATTTCAAWTTTTTTTTGTTCTGAAGCCTTTCTCCCTGTATTTCACTGCGTCTCATCTTAGCTTAATGTCTATCCCTGCTGCTTCTATGCTCTGTAATTGTACTCAACCACACTCACCTCACCACCGCACATGTATTGCTGACCAAGGGTATGAAATTGCTGTATGGGTGATTAGTTTTTTTTTTTTTTTTTTTTTTTTTTTTTTTATTTCTTTTTAATGGAAATCATGAATGATTAAAATGTTAAATCAGATGATGTCATCCAGTTTAATGAATCTAAGGTACAATTAAAAGATCTGTTCAAAATATGTTTCAAATCTAGCTATGAAAACAAGAATTTTAACTAATGAGATATGCTGATTAGATAATATTTGGTCTAGGCAAATGTTCTCAATTTTTTGTGTTCGACTAAAGACCATCTGTGAAAGTGTATCAGTTATGTGGAAAAAACAAAGAGGGGCAAAATCTGAACAAATTGATATTCCTAAATAAAATCATGATTAAAAGTTCCCTTTTTCTTCTTTCTTGCTCATCATTTATGTTACGAAAATGATAAAATAAACACCAACAGATTCACACTTTAGATTTTTTTTTTCCATAAAACCATCAGAAATCTTTCTCTGCGAAGCATTTGCAAATCTAGGCATTTTTGTTGACTTTATTAAAAATGCTTTCAAGGCAAGTATTAAAGGTAATAAAATGAAAAAGGAAAAAATACACCACAAAGCATGCTTTTTCTTCTGTCAGAATTCATTTGCAGGATGTATTGCATTAYGAGGGAAAAGCTTCAACTTCTGAGCATAATGAAAGATAAGTTATTATTGGATAGAGAAATATATATTGGACAAAAAATAAATTCTGCTTTAGAATGAACATACATATGTAATAATGATATGTCTTTCATAGCCTCCTTCAAATTTTGCTAACTAATCCAAGTTCACCTRTAGCTACTGGAAGTCCTTTTTAGACATTATATTTTAAAAAAARTAGTTATCCACTATAGTTGAAATTTCTTTTACTTTTATTTTTGTCCTTGAAGCTCACAAATGGAGTTGTTGTTAGTAATGGAGCACAGTCATCTTTGAATTTTAACATGATTTGACCTGCTATATATGAAGATACACACAAAACAGAAACATTTACTTTTTATATATCAGATGAAATCAGGAAATCACTAGAATATTTGAAACTAAAATATAATTTCACTTTCTTCTCTTAATCACTGACTGCTAGCATGCTTAGAGTTACACACTATATGCACTTCTTTTCCTCTTTGCTAAAATAAGAGGACTATCTTCACCTTTTTTTACTGAGACCTAGATTCCTTCTACTAAAACATTCACCTTCAAAATACTATGAAACTGTACATTTTGGGTTTAAAATTAATAGAATGAAATTAATGGAATGAACAATAASAAATCTCCTCACCAAGTCTCATGAACAGGAATTGTTGGCCTAGATGTTCATTAGCAAAGATTTGAGATTCATTCAGCTTCACAAAAATTCATTTACATTTATAGACTTGYTTGGAAATGTGGCAACATTTATAATTTAAATGTACAAATATAAGAAAAAAAWTTTCTCCAAAACTGGGTGAGTTTGGCTATAACTTACTCTGTTTCAGCCATTCAGTAATTGTGTAGCAAAGCATAAAAGAGTGAAATGAGTGGAGGATTCATATTGTCATATTCAAAAGAGAAAAAAAAAAAACAAACTGTATTTTACACACTTCATGTAATTTAGCCTAATTTAAGCTTTATACCTTATCAGTGTGTTGTGTAATGTACACCTGTCACCTCCTTTAGGAAAAAAAGAAAGTTTTTATGTTTCTTAGAGAGTATTAGAAAATGGATTATATCTTCTGGGTCTACATTTTTGAACCCCAGGTATATGTGATACATAGAAAGACTAAATTGGTTATAAAACAATTTTAGATCAAAATCTGCTTAAAAAACTAACTTTATAATACTGCAGGCATTATATTTCAGGACTATCTTTTATTCCACTGTATTTAAGTAGGGAATTCTTCTGCTGGGGCTAGTTACTTTCTGAAGTGTGGGCTTTTAGACATGCTCTGATTTCAGAAGTTAAATCATTAAAAAATGAAATGTAATTACTGTTATTATTTTTTTATGAAAGACTGATGTCGAGAAACCTAGCATATCTACAGAGCAATATRCTGAAGAATAAGATATTTTCTATTCCCCTCTAAAACAATAGTGCTTCAAAATGCTTTCTAATTAATTATCATTTTCAAATAGAATAAAAAGTATGAGACATGTACAAATCATTCATTATTTTTCCTCATAGCCAAAATGTTTTTAAGGCTTAGGGAAGGGGGAAAAAACAAAACAAAACAAAACAAACAAAAAACCCTCTGTAGTGTTACGTTTTTGATTTATGAATAGGAAATAAAGTAGCAAAAAAATCAATATCAGGCAATGTCAACCACAAGATCCATTTTAAATGTAATTAAAAGAAAGCTTGATCAGTTCTTTATGAAATTAACCAAGTAACCATAAAAAAGGAAATGCAAATTCAATTGAGAAATCATATTTGAGTTTAACAAGGGAAAGGATATAATACAGAACATAAACTAGTTTAAGGTTCATGATGAATGCAGTTTACCATGTGCAACAGTGAATCCTTACACATGGACTGATTGTATGTGTTGGTGACATACAGTATACATCCATCTTATTCTTGGTGATAGAAGAAACTTCTAACACTGTGAAATATTGTCATCATCTTTGCTGCTAATCTATTTTGTTGTTGTTTTCATTTTATCAATGAGAAATCAAGGGTTTGGCTTGATTTTTTTGTCCATTGAGTTCCATCATTTCTGAAGCATTTAATTTTGAGCATGTGCAGGAATGTTTCTCAGTTTTGGTAGCACTGAACGAATGGACTTCATGTCCAAAATCTCATTAAAAACATCAAAGTAGATACTTTCTCACATGCTTCCTTCCAGAGCCTAATCTGCCAGCTGCTACCAGAGAATGTAACATAAAACATCCTATGTGCAGAATTCAGGTGAGAATGGCACTACTGCAGTGAATCTAGCCAGTAGTGTCATGAACGGTGTATTGATCTGRAAGGCTGATATTCTTTTCTGCCTCAGAGAATTCAAGCCCACATTTCTTGTCCCATATTGCTTCAGAAGAGTGTCCTTGACACTGCTATGTTGGTTGTTTAATGTGGGTATTCACCAGACTCATGGTGGAGCTTGAGCTGGCTCTACCTTCCAACTCTGTAAAGGGTGGGGAAAACAGAGCTACCGAGGATCAGGGACTGAAGCGGCTGGCACTGAAACATCTCTGTGCTCCTGACCAAGCCTCATAAAAGCAATTGCCGGAGAAAGGGCAAGCCTGAGAAGCTCCCCAAGGTGTCACTATTGCAAGACCTACCTGGTAGCTCTGGGAACTCACAGTGCCAGGCAAAAACCCAGAAACTGCAGCATGACATCTAAACACACTCTTGCAAGACAGAAGAGGCACCTCAAACTACATCAGAACATTCTTAAAATTCATTACCTTTTTTTGTTTTCCTTACCCTGCCTTGTTTTCTTACTTTATGAGAGATGCCAATATATGTGACTTTTAATTTACATGTTTGATAAGAGGTGGATTTTAATTGTATTAATTAATGTCATATTAGAATCTCATCCCTTATTAAACCAGTCACCTTTTCCAGAAAACAATTTTGTCTGATAAATCTGTCTTGCATACCTTGTAGCAGTGCTTATTGTCTGAAAGACAAATGATCATATAGCTAAGGAAATCACATTTAGGATAGGATAATTAATGACCTAATACTTCAGTAGTTCCCGTTAGTGCTTTCTTATGGCATTCAGTGATTTTGTATTAAAATGTTATTTATGAACTGGAATTCTGCTTCTTTAGCAAAACAATATTAAAAAAAAATAAGAAACTAGGTATATATTATCATTAATATGGTTTAGCAGTGTAAGCTATAAGAGGATAGATGTTCTGTATAATGAGGACCTTGATTTTCATAAGTCCCACAGTTTACTTCCTATTAAACTAAATTACAAGTATTATAGTAATGTGATTGGATATCTATGCTTCCTTAGATGGTTTTTTGACATTTTATTAAAATCTTATAATCAAAATCAAATAAAAGAAAGGGAGTTCAGGAAAACATTAAAAATGAACTGTACACTTTTTTGCAGCATTCTTTCACTTATTTATTGCACCTTATTCTGTAAGAATTAGTGTTCATTACTGTGATGTTTCAATTGAATTAAATTCCAGTTTTATATAGAAAATGAAAGAAAAAAACATTTTTTAAAAATGCCATGTAAGTTACACAAAATTGTCATTAAAACACTCCAGTGGCACATTGAGTAGCAAAGCATAAATAAATACAATTTATTTATGTACAATTCTGTAAGAGAATAACTGTTTTTTTCTGAAGTTCAATTATAATGCAGAGGAACAAGTAAATTGAGATGTCCCCATTGCTCTTCATGAAAAATGYTGCTCTTTCAAGAAACAACCTAGCTAAATACCTTAACTGCTGAAAGCTTTCAGCAGATAAGTTTTTAGTGTATAAATCTTGTAGCATGCCTCCATTATCTCAGTTCTCTCTTCAGAAATGTTATCTGTGCTCTTTCATATCAGTCCTGCTATACTTTTTGTTTGTTTGTTTGCTTCTGTATTTATCTCTTAAGTGCTTGTTTGCTATGTAGTTGGAAACTTGCCTATTTTTCAGGATTCTGGAATCCAGGAAAAGTTTTTTTTTCCTGAGCTGACTTCAATGAAGTATAAAAGACAATAATAATGCATTGATTAGGAGCTAAAATTCAGAGTCTTCTGAATGGATTACTATATTGCTTTGATAGTCAGAACAAATGCTGTTTTGGAGGACATAATTACACATTTGCTCTGCTAGGTTGCATATCCTGATATGGAGGGTATCCTTGTATGCAAACTGATATATATTCTTAATGGTACTGAAAAGCAAAATTATATTTTCAATTCTCGAGAGATACATCTTTTTAGATGTAGCTCAAAAACACAGATAATGTTGCCAGATTCAATTTAGTCTTTTCCACAGCTGCAGTTAAACCATCTTTTTTCCCATTGCCCAAGCCAATTTTAATACATTATTATATTTTAGTCTGTATCTCTGCTTTGTCTTTAAAGAAAAGAACAAACCCTTCTTCTCTGCTATCTTTCAGCACCATGAATTACTACTTCTCACAGCTACTTGCCAAAGCACCCTGGAGACTGTATTGATATAAAAATATTTACTTCTGATTTACTTTTTTCTTATAGAAAGGAGAATTTTATTTATTCTCATGATTCTGTGCACAATCCACTCTATTGTAATGAAATAAGCTGATTGATATCTTTCTATTATGAAATCTCTTGTGCATAATATTTCTTCTTAAACATTTCTGGTATGCCGAATGTACTTATTTGCAGATAATGCAACATGTATATTCATTTACTTTTTTCCAGAAGTTCAGCAAAATCAAAGATGTCATTATAGAATTAAACCTACAGTGTCATATCATTTCAAAGTAAATATCAAAATTTATTCTTTTCCTATTACAAACACAAAAGTAAATGCTTGATAATTACATTAGTAAATACATAT
This sequence comes from Nothoprocta perdicaria, assembly GCF_003342845.1. NCBI lineage: Eukaryota > Metazoa > Chordata > Aves > Tinamiformes > Tinamidae > Nothoprocta > Nothoprocta perdicaria. Next base: position 1,114,483 of record NW_020456199.1, on the reverse strand, counting down.
TCATATCCACACTTACACTGCTGTATGCACATGAAAATGTATGTCAGATTTGGTTTTGATTTTGTATAACATCTTACAAACTTTTTCAGCTTATATAATTTTTAATAATAATTATACATATTAATATATTTTATATAATGTATATAAAATGCATTGCAATAGAATAGCCTGAAATGAACAGATTAAAGCATGCTATATAACACTTGACAAGCTTAGGTATTTTACAGTGCATGAAGAACAACCCAACTAATACATCTGCAAATTTGTGACTAAAATTAATATTTTACTGTTAAATTTCAGAAACATGGCCTCAGCAATGGTCTTTCTCTGACTACTCTTTTGAATTTATATTCTATGTCTCAGCACCACTATTTTATTTGTTACTTCATCATTCTGTTTTTGAAATATTAAGAACTAAAACTTGAAATACCAGAGCCTGAGGAGCTACAATTTGAGTATTGTAAAGATGAGAAGGTAGTTAGACATATGTGGGAGGTGAGATGTAAGTATTATATGTTGCTTGTTGCTGTAAGCTGAAAAGAAAAAGAAAAAAAAAAGTGATCAAGTATCTGTTTTTCTTTATGAGCTATGGAACTTTTTTTTTTTTTTTTGATATTATGCTTGCCTTTAATTTTAATTAAGAATATTCAATAAACACCTTCAGTCATTCACAGTCACTTACTGAGCAGTAATAGGGATTACTAAAGAAAAAAAAAAAAAAAAAAGAGAAAGAGAAACCTCTCAGAAAACGGAATATGTTATAGTATGAGATGAGATAAGAACCCTTAACTTCACATAAAAATTAAATGTTAAAATGTAGCAGATGGCTCTCAAATTGTGGAATCAAAAAATCCCTGACTGTGAATTGCATATACTACCATAGAGTCATGTAGGTAAATGGGGACCACAATGTGYAATTAAAAAAATATATGCTGCTCCTTTTTCAGTATGAAGGCTTGAAAGTAGTATCCCTTCTATCACATGTGACATTTAGACTGTATCATATATCTAAGACTCCCTTCTTCTCAAGGAGAGAGACTCACTTAATTCTACTGTAATCAACAACTTCAAAGTTGTGTTCCCATTGTTAGCCAACAGATGGGTTTTGCCTCTTTTTTGCAAGGACTGAAATTTCAAAAGGATATAATGAAATCCTTATCCTTTATTCAAGTACTCTCTAAGTAATAAAATGGTCTTGTCTCATTCCTTTTTATATTACAACTTTACATGAAGTGTTTCTTACAAATCAAGACTGCAAAATAAAATTCTTGTATGTTATGGTCATTCAAATGCTTGAGTTAGGCATATTGCTATACTAAGAACAGACTCTTATACACATGAAATTAAAGTTCATAAATAAAGTGTACAATATCAGAACACTTCAAGAAGTCTATTGACTAAGCTTTTAAACTATGATATTTCTAATATTTATAGCAGTGTATGGAAAAAAACACACTTGTGGTAAGTTTCAATATCTACTTTTGAAGGAGCTTTGAACCTTTGAAGTTTTCATCTTGTTTAGCTTCTTTTAATTTGATGGAATTTAGTTACTTATAGGGCCAAAGAATTGTCATTATACCTTTAGAACTGCTCCAACATTTGATTTTGATGCTTAGTTTAAAAGGAATTGCAATCTGCATTACCTCTTGTATAAAATTTGGCAAATGCTGAGCAAATCTCAAACTAAATCTATAGAAATAAATTTTTACTTATTTCATTAATTTTATTTTGTATATCTTCAGCTTTCTTTTACTGGAAGTGTTGTATTAGCTTATTTTTTCTTTTTGCTTACTCTTCCCTTGCACAGAGAAATGTATTCATTTCAACACTCATTGGTACATGAATGTACCAATTCCTCCTATCATCCCTCTCCTTAAATGTTCTTCCAGTAATTCCCACATACCTAGTTAAGGTGGGCAGCCTTGTTACTTTGAACTCTGGCAGATTTCCATAATGTAGAAGTATCAATATTTTCAGAAGATTAAAAAGGAAAAGCCTTTCAGAGGGAGTACATATATATACTTAATATTGTAAAATATAAGCATTTTCATCATTTCAAATTGTTAAGGTACCTCAAACAAAGCATTTAAAATCATTTGACAGTTTTGGAATCTTGGTTACAGATTCTCAGCGGTGTAGGTTCACAGATACATACATACACAGATACAATGTGAATATATGTAACCAGCAGTCTAGAATATATTTATACACATACATATGCATCTATGTGTGAACGTGTTCAGTTTTGATTTTGACAGTTCTAGCCCTGTGTGTTTTCCATGGTTGTTGATGCTACTGATCTACTCCCAGCTCCACCCTACATTCCCATTAGAGTTGGCAATAGCAACAGGAAAAAACAGATCTGAATCAGGTAGACTTGCTGCCCAGAAACAAAACCATCAATGCAAGTGAATAGCTGGGGAACAGGGGAGCACAGGCCTGGAATACATATTAATCATAGAGTTATAGAAATGGAGATTGTAGTACCACAGCCCCTGGGATAAGAACAATAGAAATAACTGCATATGAGGAGACACACCATATGAAGTAATGTTTCTGCTCCTTATTTTCTTTAAATCTTTAAGATTATTTTCCACAGATTATTAAGATTATTTTCCACAGATAAGGGAAAATATTCAGTATAACTGTAGTTAGCATCAAGTTTAATTTCCAAAAACTAGCTGGAAAATTACAGTTTGTAGTTTAGCTTTATGGGTGCTTTTGACAGATTTTGTAGTTGGCATAAAAAAGAATCATAAAGTTCTATTAAAATAATGTGCTTTTTTGTGCTTTACATTACTTTTCAGAGGTTGTTTTCTTTCTTTTCATTTGTACATTTGTTCACATTTCACTTCTCAGTAAAGGTGTTTACAGTCCGTGTTTCCTTTAAGTCTGCCAAGTTCTATCATTTTCTACTGTTTCAGGAGTCAATAAGTACTTTATTCAGTTGAACTCAAAATAAAATGTACAACAAATTATCTCTAACCAGGTTAATTAATTAAGGCAGATAGAGCATTTCTTTCAATAGCAGCATGAGATTGAGCAGTTTAGCCTTTCTTTCCCCTTGTCAGATTGTTCTTAATCAGAATCAATTCCTTGAGTARCTCACCACACAGACCAGAAAACATCACACCTGAGAGACTACTAACTACTATGGCAGGAAGATGTCAACAGGCAGATGGAGGTAAGAAGAAGACAGAAATATCTAGTAGTGACAAAGACCAGAAATCTGCTTATTTAGCAGTAAATAATMTTGTATTAGCTGTGAAAGCCCATTATTCATAAAGAGCAATACATTCTTAATTACACTTTATATTATAGAGGTCATAATTAAGAATTTGATTAAAAGCAATATAAATAGAAGTAAATATAACAATATATTACTGTGTGTATGCCTTGGATATCTAAAGCATAATTTAGAATATTCAGGGAAAGGAAAGTGAATCTGAAAGTGTCCTGAGGCTTTAAGGGTTTTTTGAAATGTGTACCTGTGTGGAAAATGAATAAGTAAGGGTTGTTTTATTTATTTATTTATTTATTTTAATCAATTAGTTCTCATTTTGAAAATGCATCGTAGCAAAATATAAAGTACCAAGAGGTAGCAAAGAACATTGTGATCCTTAAAGCATACCATAGCAATGGTTCTCAGTAATAAATCAAGCAGTATTTCTGTGTGAGTAGTATTATAAAATAGCCCAGTACTTTCATTAAGTGTATACTTTGCCTATGTAACGAACATCAGAGCATCTGTATGGGTTTATTATGCTGAATACATTATGAATGTAGATTGCTATAGCTTAGGGGAGTTTACCCTTTGAAATTTAAGTTGAAAAATGCCTGCTTTATTGAAAGTAGACATTTTTATTCTTAGAATAAAAGTACTCATTAAAGTGATATTCTACAGTGTGGGTTTTTTTGGCTCTACCTTTTGCAGTATGAAGGTTTTACATTCTGTTTTCTGTATTTACATGAAGCCCAAAATTCAAAAGGAAATTCATGCCTTTCTCCTAAGCAAAGCTAAAAAGAAACCTAGTAATGAAATGCAGTGCAAATAAAAAGCAAGTGCAGGTACTTAAATGTAAGCCACGATGGACCTGTACTACCAAAAGAATAGGATGTAAATAGAAAAGCATGTGATAGTATTGATCAAAAGAATTATAATGTATGTAAAATATTCTATTTACCTGTGTTTTCCAACAGCTTCCTTAAAACTTATAGTATTTTGCTAGATAAAGCTTTTATTAGCCCAAGTGAAATAAAATCTTACTTTGATTTCACCAAATGTTGCCATACCCTAATTTTGAGTAAGGTGCACAAACGTTTTTCCCACCTGGATACAGTAATCCCCAAAAGAGAGATTTCCATTAAGTATGCACACTTAAAAAATAGATGTACTTCTTTAATTAAATAAATAAATACTAATCTGATTTTATAAAGAAATCAATACTTCACTCTGTTACTTCTGGAGACAGTAACTGTATGGCTGTCCTTGGTGGGCTTACCCATACAAGCAGCAAACACACAAATGAATTATTCAAAATTAGAGAAAGACGTATTCATTAAATCTTTAARCTCTCCCTAAAGTTCATTTTTAATGGATTTTATATATTTAATACATTACTATCATGGCAGAAGCCCACATTTCTGTTTCAGGCTATAAACATATTTTGAGAACTTGATATACTGGGTGTTAGATTTTGATATAATTCGTACATGCATTTTGAGGACAATAGATTTGAGGGAAACAATACATCTGTTCACCTGCTGGATATTGTGGTTTTTTTATAAAGTCCCAAAACATAAACRTAATGATTTTCAGTCTCGTGTATCCAGCATGAAGGGTGGGCAGAATTGCCTGTGAAACTAGATGTGCTGTGCTCTGTGCAGATCAGAGGTTCTGTCAACCATTGAACAGGTAAAATAAATGAAGGACTAGGTCAAATATGAGTTGGCAGCATTCTCCTGAAAAATAATAAAGAGTAGGAGAGAAGAGGGACTCATAAAAATACATTGAATTCATGATTAATTCATGTAGACCACCTGGAGAGAGAGAGGGAGAAAGAAAAAGAGAGAGATAAAGGATTTCTTGTTTTTAGTATGTGTAAGAAATGTGATCAAAAGATAGCTCAGCAACTCTTTTGTTATCTTCAATGCCTGCTAAAATATATATACCAGGAAAWCTTAACAATAAACAATCTGTGCAAGGAATTTACTTCAAAAAAAATAGATTTGATATTGTCATTTCACAATAATCAAAAGCACTTTGAGGATAAAGTGACCACATGAGAGTAACAGATTTATCAGGGAGAATGAATGGTGCTGGAAGTACACTAACATTGTCTTTGAAATTCTGCTTGCGGTGAAGCTCCCTTTAATCTCTTCCRCTGGTAATAATATCATGGCTTCCAGTGAAGCATCCAGCAACTCTGTAAATGTTCCTAAATTAGTTAACTTTTTGCACCTTCTTTTTTCTTTCTCTTAAACAGAAGAAGAGAGCAAGAATTGGTGTTCAGTTTGGTTCAGTTCATCTTCACTGGGAAGAAGGTTAATGCTGATACAGTACATACTATGTAGTAAAACCTCTTTGCACTATTAAATGCACATATGGCAGTAACTTCAGCGATGCAAAGAAAGCTAAGAAGTGTTTTACCATTTACTAATTAGTGTCAGTTCTAGAAGTAGCATCTTTACCTTCCAAGTATTTTTAGAAGATTGTGCTGTTCAAAAACTCTGCTGGAGAATGTTTCCTTATATTAGCTATTCTTTTGCAGATAGTCAAAAAATAATAATTCTTGAGCTTTAAGGAAAAGAAAAAAAAAATCCTTTTTTAAAAAAGAAAAGAATTCTTATTAGGAGAGTGGAATGTCATAAGAATTGGCTGCTTTTAAGAACATGAGTGAGATAATTTACAGAGCTTAATAAATATTTAGATTTCTATTTAAATTTGTCATAAAAACACTCAAGTAAATAAGCAGAATAAATGGTGTAGCATAAATTAGATGCTAAAAATCCTCCCAAGTTCAGTCATTAAAATGACACTGATACATCTATATATATATACACATATGCATACACATTATTAATGCCATGCATGTTTTTGTGACTTGATATTGATGAACTGATGTGATTCTTTTCCAAAACTGCTGCTATTTACTCAACTGGAGTCATGCAATATTAAAATGAATAAGTGTTAGCATGTCATCTGGTGTTACATTTTTAATTAGCAAAAATCTATCTATCTAACTGACTATAACTCTATCTGTATTTTCCACTAACCTTCACTCACAGTGATATTTCACTAAGTATTTATTTAAGGCTGAGCTAGAATTACTACTGTACTGCTGAAGTCAGATGCTTGGCCTACCTGGACCAAAAGTATCTCCGAAGCATCTCAGTATTGACTGAGGCATCCATAACTAAGCTACCTCATGTCTGTAAAAGGTAGTTGACCCTCATGTGACTATATTTGCTTCCTCTCTTTGGAATACTTGTGTAGTTCACTATTTTTGAAACCTGTCTTTTTTTGTAAAGAATATATTCTCAATGAAACTGGACATTTCTGGATGAAAGAACATGTTTTACTGAAGTTTTTGACCAACTATACTTAATAGCACTAGAATTTGTCTCCTGATACTGTAATCTGCACCATAGGTGAGCTGCAGCATTTTTATCTTCCACTCTTGTGTGACTTTTATTTTTCAGGTATAGAAGTTGGTACATCTAATTCTTACTGACTATTGATTTGAGACCTTCTTTAGGATCTTTATGTGCTGTGTTACTATGAACACTCTCAGAGATGCATCTCTTTTAACTCACTACTCCCAAACATGGCACCTTTTGATCAAAGAGTTTTCAAGTAAGAAGATTTTTGAAAGCTTTACAGAAATAAAACTCTTCATTCCAAAACAACTTTTACATAAATTTCCTTAATGGAATATCTTCCTAGAACTTTCTTCTTCCTCAAGTCACTGTCCAGCTTGAAACAGTGGTTAGAACTGCCAAATCTGTTGGTTCACGTCTTGCTGCACAGTGAAATGCACTGTGTATTTGATAAAAGTCCATGGAAAGTAGAGAGGACAACTACTTTTTTAGTTTACCTCTGAGTCAAGCACATTCTTTTGGAGAAAGGAGGATCTTATAGGCATTTTGGTCATGGGAAAAATGGTCAGGAAGAAGAATCTCCCTCAGTTCATTCATGTTGAACTGTTGTTCCTATGCTAACAGCTTGGATGGCCAGCAGTTTCCTGTAGAGTAACACATATACCTAATTATTTACTACAGAGAAGATGAGAACATTTGTGATACAACTTTCCCCTCAGGACCAGAAATAAACCTCATGATAACAAGCATGCTTTATCTCACAAGATACTATGTGTTTAATAATGTACAGTCTGAGTGGAAATATGAATACTATTCAGGATGAAGAAGAGTTGCTGCCTCATAAAGTGGGTCAAAACAGAAGCCAATGGTAAGAGCAGGGCAATACCAATCCCCCAGTGTTCAGACCAGGGAAGTAGAGAAGGTCCAGGGGGAGTAGAAAGGGTCAAGAAATCCATGGTTGTCRGTACGGTCTGTAGTGATGGAGTAGGTCCAAGGTTAAGCCTCAAAGTCAAGTCCACAGGTCAGAGCCCAAGAGTCTGGGACCGAAAGCAGCTCCCAGGCAGTGAAGGGATCCTATTGATGCTGATGCAGTCTTTGAGAAAGAGTCTGCCAGCTCTTTTCCAAACAGCAGCTTCTCACCCGTCTGATGTAAGGTTACAGGCTTACACAATATTAAAGCTGGGCACAAGCACCTGGAACTAACCTTGCCATGGGCCCTATGTAGTTGCTGTACATAGTTATTCCCAAGTTGTCTTAAAACTTTCTTTGGTTTAAACCCAATGGTCTTCTCAGAATCCTTTAAACAGAAGTCAGACAAAAGGAGTCAGTCAGTTATTTAGCTAGCCATTGAGCAGTTGTTTTAAGATGTATATTTTATAGTCAAGCCTTCACAGTTCATTGGACTTCTTCAAGTCCAAGAATTCAAGTCTAAGAATTTCCTTCTTCTCTTTTAAAGGAAAGTTATAGGAATATTTTATAAATGGAAGGGAAATAATAGCAAGATGAAAGTTGAAGAAGTTGGTGAAAAATGAACAAGCAAATATGACTATATAATCTAAAAATTGCTTGCAAATAATATGTGATTAATCCTAGTGCTACTGAAAAGTCTATTTATAGTGCCTGAAAAGATTTTACTATTGTTTTTCCTTTTTGCTCCATATAATCATGGATCAAAATACTGAATCTAAAATGCACCCCAAGTGCTTCTTTCTAATCGTTATATCATTTTAGTGAAATCTGTTGGTAAAAACAGAGGATTTAGAAACTTGAGCTCCTTGAAAATGTGCTTGTTATTTTTATCCACAGCTGACGTGCCAGGGAGGAAGAGCAATTTTGTTTACTCCCAGGTGGTTTAAATTTGATTTGAACTCACAGCTGAATTTAAGCTGATGAATAGCTTTTTATTGAACATGAATAAATTGAGAAATTCAGATTAGTCAGCCACTTTTTCTTCATAATTTAAATTCCAGAGAAGACGTATTTAGCAAAAATAGAACACAAAGGTACACACAGTTGATGAATCGTACCTGGTGACTAGCTGAATTAATAAAGTCACTAATGAATTTAATGCTGTTCTAGATCTTCTCAGTATTGGTACTCTTATGAAAAAAAATTGCACAAAACAAAGGTAGAGCAACCTACATAAAAGATAAAACAAGTGAATGTATGATCCAAATGTAGATCAATACGAATAGATTCCTATAAGTAAATAGCTCATAGTTCTTCACAGACTATCCTGTAATGCATATTTTGTTCATGCAAAAAGCGGAAAAGCTCAGGAAGCTAATACACTTTTTTTTTTCCCCCCCTTGAAGACCAGGCTATTTTAAGCGCATTGTCAACACTCAATTCAGCTTCAGAGTCTGAAATCTTTTCTCAGATGAGTGAAAGTAATCCTAACAACTCCATTCTGGAGACAAGTTACCATTACCTGAACAGAAGAAAAAAATCAGTATCTGTCTCTGTATTCACTGATAAGGCACAGGATTCAGTGCTGATTTGTTGATTGTTGGTGGTGTTTTCTTTGTTTGTTTTTTTTTTCCCATCAAACAGCTAAGAATTTTTATATTTTGTTAGGAAGTTTTCTGTGAGTATGTGCATATGTGTATATCTGTAATATCTACATATAAGTGTGTATATATATATATATATATATATAAAAATTGTATTGTTCGTGTTTATGTATATTTATATATGTGATTGTGCTACTTTGGAAAATGCTTTGAGAACAAACAATGAAAAGAGCTAAAGAGCTTAATATTATTATTTTGTTCCAAGGAGGCAGCTAGGTAATACTGACAATTCCTGCTTATAAGAATGATGAATTGTGTGAGTACACTATCTAGACAAAAAAAAGAGAGAGAGAATAACCAAGAGAGGAAATATTGGAAAGTATCCCATTATACTTAGTGGAAAGAGGTTAGGGCCCATTAGTGCTGCTTATTTGCCTTTTGGAGAATTAGTGGCAGACCATTAGAATAAGCCATCTGAAACCAGAAAAGGTTGTAATTTTATTCCTTTAAAGATGGAGAACCTATTTATTTGTTTGATTTTTTTTTGTTTTATTTATTTGTTAGGCATTTGATTGCATCTGAATACATTTTAGCTTAATGTTTTATGACTTAGGATCTCTTCTGCTCAGTAGAGGGTGACTTTCTTAAGTGTCCAGACTTCACTAAGTAGTTATTTGTATTTAGTTCTTACAATCATTGAGTAATTTAGGATTATTATCAAATATTTATTCCAATACTGTCTATCCTAAATATATTATATACATTTTTATGTCATCATTGAACATGTTTTACATATAAAAAAAAAAATTCCAGATCTTCAAATGAAGAATGTATGGGAAAAAAAAAAAAAAAAAAAAAAAAAATCTGCAGCTCAATAATACCATCTGTTGTCTGTTTAATGTATTTATAAATTCTAGTAGTTTCTTATTATTTAGTAGTTAGTAATAAAATATTACAAAATTTAATTGAAAAACACTTAGGTTTATACATTCATTTAGGACATTAATCTTTCAGCATCTGAATGCACATCGAACCATTTTAATTCATAAAAATTACATACAAATGATCTTATCTACATCTGTAGAATACTAGTCTGAATTTCAAACTTTTCTCACATCAGACAGAGAGGTGGAGTTTGAACACCTTAAAACTTGTTCTCATTTTGAAGATTGATCACTTAGCTCTAAGTGTATTTGCTTAATCTTCTCTTTCCTTTCTAAGCAGTGGGACATCTATTTGAAAGGAAGTGTTCCTATGCTTAACAGGGTCTATATGTCAACATAATTTACTGGATGTAAACGTGCTTACCAATAAAAATACAATAATGTCAAGTTGTAGAATTATTTTGGAGTATTTTGCAGCGGTTTCTAAAGAAAGTCTGGATTAATTTACTGTTTATCAATAAATACAATCAAGTTGATCCAATGATATCACATATGAGCTGCCTGACTAAAACTTCAATTCTGAAAAGAGTCATTGAATTTTAAATAAACTCCAGATTTTTGTACTTTTCTGTGTTTGTGCTGTCAGACACCTGAGAACTAATATTTGAACTTGCACATGGAAAATCTTTAATACCATTGAAGAGGAAAGAAATCATAGTTACATGATGAGGGAAATTTGTCGTTGACAAATGGAAAAGAGTAGTACCATTACTTACATTCTGCCCGTGCTTTCAAATACAAAATATGTTGCACACCTACATATAAACATAATACTGAAAAGACAACACAGAAAACTATGAGAGCAGCAATCATGATTTTATGCCTAACATATTAAAACAAAAGATACAATCTTTACATCAAAGACAACTGCAAATTGTACTTGGGAAAGAGCAGGATTACTTTGATAAATAAAACACACTAAGAACACATACACATGAATATATACACATATACACACACATTATACTTTTATATATAAATATAAATGATTTTTTTTTTCTGGTTTATATTGCTATATTTTTTAAGCACGTCATTAACCTCACTCCTAATTTTGTTGGTATCTCTGTGCTTTACTAACAGATAATACAGGATTTTTCATTTGCTTGTTGTTGAATATGAAGCATATTTGCTGATTTATTTGGCCTAAGACGGCGTGCTAAATTAATATAAATCTCTGACGTGTGAAGAAAGTTATATGTACAAATCAGAAATAAAAAATAATATTTGCTCTCTGGATTTCTTAAAAAAGATGCCCCCTGCAGGATATTTTGTGATTCTTTGACTTGGAGAGACATGTTATTTCCATGGATTTCATATAATTGGGAAAAGGAAGCACACTTTGTGAACTGGAATGTTTAGCAAGAAACGTTTTTTAAAATGTAATAACAGATAACAAACCATCCACAACATAGTAGTTTATGCTTACAGAGGATAGCTACTGAAACCAGCATACCAATACTAATTTTGTTTACTAGTCCATGATCATAGATCTAGTTGGTATGAACCTAAATGCTTTCCATAATTAGGATGTTTGTTCATCTCCACTGTGATGATGATTCAATTGTATCTTTACTGTTATTGTTGTTAGTTGTTAGCATGTGTTGTAGTGTGTTAGCATTTTTTGTAGTGTGTTAGCACATTGTTTACTTTTATAAAACATATTTATTGAGTACCTAAGCTTCCATTACTTTCTACATAAATCACTAGTATCTTTCTAGAACYGGGTCACAGTTCTGGTATGAGTCTCAGACAAATCAAAGAGGTGCTGTGTTTGAACAGCTCTTATAAGACCCTAGATGTCCTTAAGCTTTCCTTGGCCTAAATAGATTAGAAAATATTTCTGTTCCTGTGGCTACTCATGCTAAAAATAAAGCCTTTATTTGTTAACGCTTCAGGAATTTGCAATCAATAACTGTTGTCCTAGGGAAGAACATCTTCACTTCTTCATTTTTCTTCTGTTTCTGGATATCCTGGTAGTTTTAATGAGTTGTTCAGCAACGCTTACATCCACTGGGCGCTCTGGATTGATAMTTCACTTATGTAGGGAAAGATGAGTGTGAAAGCAGAGGCTCAGAAACAATTAGAAAGAAAGATCACTTCTCTGTTTACGAATGATTTCACAAGAATAGATGTCAATAAAACGGAAAGATTTATTCCATGCTTGTATTGTCTGTTTTCTCACAAGACTTAAGACATTTTAAGTTTATTCACAGTKTGAAAATTAGAGATTTTTCTGCCGTCTTTAACAAGCTGGCTCTGGTCCGTTCACACAGAAACTGCTGTCCAGAGCTTGCTTTCTCTGTACTTATTGCWTTGCTTCATGGTTTGCCTTTTCATRACTAGATATTAAAGCCATGTGTGAAATGAAAACACCTCCATAGCAAACAGAAAATGCAAAGTTTTTATTGGTATTGTGATCAAATAAATATTAGTGTATAACATTGTTTCTTTTAAGATGGGAGGATTTATCAATTTTTACTCTTGCTACTTTCCTTATTACATTATGTACATTCAGTTTCAAAAAACAGACATCAAGAATATCCTGCTGCAATCAGCAGTATGGAAGTTCATAAATTTGTAGAAGGAAGCTATCTCACGTTGCTTTACATTGAAGTTATGAAAAGAGGTAAGATAGGAGAGGAGACATTCCCTCCTCATAAATAGATAGATAGATAGATAGATAGATAGATAAGCAAATGAATAAATAAATAAATGTAAAGCCAGGAAAAAGATCCAGCAAAAATTCCACAGTTGCCTGTCAAGGTTGAATGTTTAGTACCTACTAAAATCTCAACAGCAGTTTTGAACCTCAGTCTGATTATTTATTTTTCAGCTTGCAGATGGTTTTAATACCCAGTTATTTATGCAAGGGCATATTGACAGATTATTTATTCCTTAATGATCTGTTTTTAGTGGCTAACATACCAAATGGATTTTCAGTTATTTTGCTGCTTCTTTGGCAAATGCCAAATTCATTGCATAGTTGTTTATTTCTGATGTGAGCTGGACTTTATTTTCACCAACTTTATAGTACAAGTAGTAGTTCATTGATGCCCTAGCTCATGAAGAAATTATTTTACATGTTGATAAGTTTATATGTTAGATGATTTCTCTTTTTCAGAAGAAATGTGGGCAAACCAAAGTGATTATACATTTTTCTACTACTTGAATTATTGCTAGCATTGTTAAAAGCCAAGAAAAGAAATTACTAATTTATAAGCAGGAAACTATATTCTAGGACTGTTTTTTTTTTTTTTTTTTTCTTGTTTTGCCCCAGTTATGTGAATAAGCAGTCTAGTTAGCAAACTGCATTGAAAAAAATGGACTGACAAGTGTCTAAAATCAAAGAATATATATGTTAGATGCCTAATGTTTTATGCAGTTGTGTTCTGCAGTTGGATTTCTATCTACTTAGCTTTTTGTGATGGAGCAGCTTTTTTATTGACTTGTTTCCATGATTTTTTTTTTTTTTCTTTAATGTTCCAGGACCTCTGCATTTGATTAGTCAGTGTTTTTTTTTTTGTTGTTTGTTTGGTTTTGTTTGTTTTTGTTGTTCTTCTTTTATGGACTTTAAAACTGGAGCTAATTTTTTTCCCCTGCTGTCAAATAGCAGACTTGTCTGAATAAAACATTTAATGAATGTATTTCTCAGTTTTGTGGAAACAGAAGTCCAAATATCAAAATCAGATTTTTATTTTGACATTTTAAAAATGAGTTAGTACTATTTTTCAATCCAAATTTCTTTCCATTTCAAAATATCCTTTTTTTCCTAAAAAGCAAAAACACTCAAAATCTTTAATCAATACAATGCTTTGCTAATACAATGTTAATACAATGCTTTGCTGAGTTGAAATAATATTTTAACTTGTCAATTTAATGCTACATCTCAGAGCAAGCCACAAAAATTAATACCTCTTGGGCAAACTACTGCCATTCCTTGATCAAAAGAAGGAAGTTTTTATTTACTTTTATATTCCTGAAAGACTTTCCTTTATTAACTATTTGCATAATACCTCTGTTGTAAATCATCTTAAGACCGAAAGTATTAAATGGATATGTCAAAAATTCGTTCAGTGTTTACATTAGTAATTGTGAATTATACCCTAATAAAGCTGATTGACATAATCAAAAGGAAGGTCATGGCTACATTTCCATTTTTGTTCTTATCAGTGATCCATTTTCTGAAGCAAATCTCCCAGTTACTTCATAAACTTCCTATTTCATTTGGGTCTTTGCAAGCCCAGGCTGGACTCTTGTCCACGTGAAGCCAGGCTGGAAAACAGACTCCAGCTCTGAACCTTGTCTTCTCCAACTGCAGATGGATGACCATAATTACGAGACRCACCTGGGGCTGATTCAAAGGGAAAAAGGACAAGCAAAATCCCTGAAATGTGTTTAGTGTGAATCTCCTGACTTCAGCACTAACTGTTTCTTTCCACAGACAGTGCTGTTTTGGTCYTCTCTACCAAGGAAGGTAGCTGTAGCCCAAATGTGCAGTTTTAGCATCAAATTAAAGTGTTTAGTCCTGCTATTGGTTCAAGAAATGCGCTTAAAAGTATTGTCACTGAAAGAAGTAATTTACTATCACCTAGACTGCTGCCTCTCTTCCTTTCCCCTCGGTTAACAACGCCGGTCAGGAGAATGATCTAACTAAGAATTTAGTCTTCTCATGCAGCCAGTGGAAAAGGGTTGTCTCCTAACCCCAGGTTCTTTCAAGTCAAGTCTGTTTGAGGTCCCTATTGGGCATATTAAGAACTCACGCGTTGCTCTATAGTTAGATGGATTTTTTAGAATGTACCTATATAAATAACTCATCCCAGGAAGGTCAGTGGTGCAGAGGCTTTTTAAAGGAGAGTAAGGCCTGCAAAAGAGCAAAAATAAGTTCCCYGAGGCTTAGTACAGTACTGTGATCTATTTTATTAAGTAGTAGTCACACTGTCTTATGGACAAACAGCGTTAAGCCATTTCAGAACCTGTCTTTATTTTATTTTTTAAATAGTGCAAAGTTAAAAAGTTTTAGCATTGTTTCCATTCACCAGCCTTGGTACTGAGAATGTTTTGCTAATTTTCAGAACCTAATTTATTTGCAGATTTACAAGGTGGGAAAGGAAACTAGTATGGAGGAAATATAAAGGGGAGCGACAGAAGTGAAAGTCTAGCCAAGGGCTGTGTTGAATTATTTGAAGGCAGAAAGAATAATGGAAGTTATCTTTCTTTTAAAAGTGTATATGTTTGTTCATTTTTTAAGTTGTAGTTGGTAGAGCATGTTTCAAGTAAAACTTTTTTTTTAATTTATTTTTTATTAGCTTTATTAATGTTGCATAATGTGATGTGACATTTATATAAGAAATAATTTTAGTGCAATGTAAAGTAAAATAAGATTGTGAGAGCTATCTAAAAAAGTTCTGAATATCATTTTCTTATACTGGCTCATTTAGACATGGAAGGATAAAGTTGTAAAACACTTTGCAGAAGATGCATAAATCTCAGTAACAAATTCTGTAACAGTATTTCTGTTCCTGCCTACTCTTTGTCAGTTTGACAATTCACCTGCATTTAGCACACATAGGACATGTGGTCATGTTTCTAAAAAAATCTCATCTTGGACCATGGGTAAGATACAAAAATAGCAATTGTTTCTTTGTGCCAGTATATGCTTTATATAAGCACCAACATTTATGAGGCCCAAATTCCAGCTCTGAGGTCATTCATGTTCTCTTGCATTTTAAAGTGGACAGGATATTTTCAGGCTTCGTTTTGCACTATATATTTCAGTATAAGTACTTAATTATATGGAAAAATTTCTTCCTCATTTCTGTCTCCTTTGCACAGATTTTTAAGGGCATATAAGGAGAGATAAAAATAGGTACTTGATTTCTTACACATGCTTATATATAACATAAATTGAACAATATACTTACTATGCAAAGTTTACATTATGTCACAGAATATTAACACATCACTCTGAAAGTTCATGTTATGTAAGCAAAAATATCTGGAATCACCTACTTCTTTCTCTTAGCCCTTCCTTCCTTCCTTCCTTCCTTCCTTCCTTCCTTCCTTCCTTCCTTCCTTCCTTCCTTCCTTCCTTCCTTCCTTCCTTCCTTCCTTCCTTCCT
>NW_020456199.1:1067494-1098273 GCF_003342845.1 Nothoprocta perdicaria | reverse complement strand
ATTTTGTTATCATTTCAGCAAGCAATATCAAATTTACTATCAGGAAAATGATTAAAGAAGTACAATGAATAAAATAAAATTTAACTCTTATTTATAATTTTTTATTATTATTCTTGATTAATTTGTTTTATAAAATTTTTCTTTTATGTTTTCAGGTACTGTGAATTGACAGAGATCTCAATGGTAGAATCTATAGCTAAAATGATATGTGCAGCAACAAAAGAATATCATCATAAGCAGTGAAATAATATTTTTAAGCTATTTTAAACTAAAAAATTCATTGTATGCATATCCTATGTAACATTCAAGGTGAGGCTGTCCTTTTATCACAGATTACTACTATAGCTTTATGAAGGAGATAATGGTATTCTGAATATAGAGATTATTGGGTCCTATTAAAAAAGAGTAATTGTAGACTGACTTTTTTTAGCAGCTTTGGAAAATATTGAGTCTTGTACTGAGTGCTATGTGAGTTCTCCATAAAAGCAAAATCTTAATTGACTTATTCATGCAAGTAAAGGATTATTCATGTGAACCAGGTGGTGGCCTTAACCTTAATTCTTAACCTTATTAGATTATCATTGGGCTGCAGGTGTATTTTAATGTTTCATAGAACAGTATGATATTTTTGCACAATAAATGAGTTTTTTTTGCATGATCTTCCCAAAACAAAAACAAAACAGAGATGCATGTTTTCTTCTACCTCCTTTGTTTTCCAGTGTAATGTCTCTACAAACACAGATTATCATGTGAGTGACTGTGAATGGAGAAGTTACCAAATAGACACTAGGGAACAGATTTTTAATTGTCTGTTAGGGTTTTTGCAGGCTCATCCTGCTACATTTGATGTTAAGTGCTCGAAATCATGCCTTGCATTGGCTCTTAACTCTCTCTGATTCTGGTTCAGATGCAGGTAGACCAGGTGAGCTTTGCCAGCTTTGTCCCAATTTCTGACAGCCATTTGCTCTATTGTACTGGTTGCCAGGTGTGGAAGATTTGCTTGTAATATGCACTCCAACATGGGTCACCTTCATGAGAAAATCAGATCTGTACCCCAAAGTGTACCCTTTTCACAATTGTAAGATGTATGAAATGGTTTCTCCATTTTTTTTTAAGCCTCCATTTTTTTTTTTAAGAAATGCTAACCTGTTAAGAATAATGATTAAAAAAAAAAAAAAAAAAAAAGAAAACCTTACATCATTTTGAACAAGAAGTATCTATGAAAGACTTTTCCTGCAGGGGCTTTGGAGTATGCTTACAGGAGTACGAAGACAAACTGACTATTTTATTTTCTCTGCTCCTTCAGAGTAAAATCTGTTATATTTTTCCTTCTCTTAAAAGCCATTTTGTCATTTTTAATATTCTTAACATTTTCATCTCAATTTAATATTTTATTACTTCCACAACACCATTTTTTGAAGACACTATTCTTAGATATTAGATATATAGATATATTAGATATATAGATATATTAGATATATAGATATATTAGATATATTCTAGATATATCTATTTTTTTTCTTTTTGAGCTGTGTGCATCTTTCATCATCCCTTCAACTTCAGAAAATCTTCAGATATCTCGTTTCTCTGTTGAGTGAAAAAAAAAAAAAAAAAAAAAAAAAAAAGAATGTACAGCTTTTTTCAGTCCTGACTCATCTATATGAGCACTGAATGTTACTACAAGCTTCCAATACGAATACCTGTCTTCTCAATAATAATTGTTCAGGCTACTTCCTCTACCATTCTCACCTGTATGACAAACTTAGACCAAATACAGCTTTTGCCTGTGAACACTAGTAAAATTAAATTATTTCAACTGATTAGTTATCTCCTAATACAACTTGGTAGCAAAGGAGGAAGAAAGGACACTCACAACTGTAKATATTCACTGGTGCTGATTATACTTTATCCTTATTTTCTGATGAATATTGCACTATGAAATTCCTTTATTTAAATTATATTTCTATTACATTATAGATATTCTGTGTATCAAGCTGGATATATGGAAGGAAATATTTACAGAGCATTAAGATATTCCCTTTTTCCTGAATTCAATAATTTTGTGAAGATTTATTTTATTGCTCTTCTGGTTTGGACATATTAAAAGATCTTTAGGAGGAAAATGGTCATTCAGACATCCTTCCTCTCAGATTTTCTGCAGTCTCTATAGCATGCAAACCTTCTGTGATACAGAAAGATTTCAGAAATTGAGATCTCCTCTGAACTTACTAACCAGGCCATGTACTTGCAGTCAGATGTAGGTCATGTTCATGGACAGGCACTATAGGATTCTGGACATCAAGTTTGACACTGAGAACAAAAGAATAAGAGTAGTGTTTAAGGTTATTTCCTTAGACAGAAGCTTTTTTTTTTTTTTTTTTTTTTTTTTTTTTTAACTACGAAGCTGCAAATAAATGATATAACAAAGTGAAGTCATCCTACGAGGAATCCTTCCTTCTTCATCTTGATACTTTATCTTGAAGTTCTTGTGTCATCTGTCTCTCTATTTACTCTTCTTACTTTTTTATGAAACTTAGCATTGGATTGTGGGTTTTTTTAAGTTTATTTATTTTTACTTTAAAAAAAAATAACCTGTGGGTTTTCAACAGTCTGATGAATTAATTTTGTTTCATAAACAAAATTGTCATGGATGTCATGGATTGTCATGTTTGTCCTGGTCTTTGAAATGTTGTTCAGAATTCAGAAATGTTGTTCAGTATGGTTAACATCTTTCTGTGATGCTATTCGTGACTTTTGCTTTGACAATCCCTCCCTGGCCCTTCTCTCCCCCTCAAAAAAAGTATACTTTTTTGGTGCCATTCTTTATGTTTTTCTTGTCATTAGGTCTCACATTTGAAATAAAAAAAAATCAACAGGTTTTGCATTATCTGCTAAGGATTTCATCAGCAATGGAATTTAAGATAATCACATGCTGCTGTGATTTTTTTTTTTTTACTGTTTCTTTCCATTCTATATCTATGCTGCATGTGGGCTGTCTTTGACTTCAACTGGACTTCTGATTACAGTGATTAGCAGATTATATTTTAGTACCTACACATTTTATCTAAATGGTTTTATTTACTCAGTTCAATAGTTTGAACTTGTAGTTTAGTCTTAGAACATCCGATTATAATATAAAGCAGACCATAATCATTTTAAGCATACTTAAAATATAATGAAAGCAAGCACTGAAAATTAGCATGCTTCACAAAGATATTTTCTTTGATGCAATATTGTTGCATAGGAAATAGTCTGAATTCACGCAGACTGGATCTAAGATCTAAAAGTTATCACCTAGGGAAACATTACTTTCATGCTTCTTACTTTTCTTACTTTCKGCTTAGCATGAATTTGCACACTGTTTATACATACATGTATATAATCCACACTTGGGAATTTCTGAGCTTTATGAGAGAATAAAATGCTTTTACCCTTATTTTTTAAACCATATGTTCCTGATACTGTTGTACTAATCGGCAAAAAAACACTGAGTTTGACCTAAGCCATGTCCTTGCCACAAGCCAAAGACAGGCTGTGAATGATAGGACTTTGAAGTTTTATCCAGTGAAGCATACTTCTAGACAGAATGAAATCTAAGATGGTCCTTACTATTTTGTTTTAAAGGCAATTTAGGCATTCAAGGAGTGATGCTTTCCTACTTAGAAAATGTGAATCTGAAGAGGATGTTGAAAATAGCTTGAAAAATGATTAGACAGTAGATTAGATTTGTTTTTTGGGGAGGGAAATACACATAAATACATGCATATGAATTCATATGTATGTGTATGTGTATTCATATATTATATATATATATATATATATATTACACAGAATTCCCATCATTATAGAGCACCTTAAGCCAATTTTAGTTTTAAAAAATAAATTTTCAGTGAATATATATGGAAACAGCAGTGCTATTCATAATTATGTTTAGTCACGTCATTATATCAATCATATTAGGTGCATAAGGTGAGTGCTGTATGTTTCTCTGTATCTTTTTAAAACAGATGCACATTTAGGAGCAGTAATCATTATTGAAATACAATGCTACAGAGATAAATTAAGATTGCTTTAAAAATTTACATGATCTTCAAACCAGGTGGTGCTTTTATCATAATTAAGAGCTATTTTTAATAGGACTTTTCCTTAGGGTTTTTTTTTTTTTTTTTTTTCTCCTTTAAATGCAAAAGTCCTGTTGAATCTGGTTTTATGAATCCTCTTCAAACTTCATAGTGAACTAAGAACAGTGTTTTTAAGTATAATGCATTAAGATACTTATTTTCAAATATACTTAAAATAACAATATCAATAATTGAATTTAAAGACATCTTTTTGGCGAACCACTGTCTAATACTAGTTGAAGTTATTTGAACTCTTTGAAATAAATATCTCAAAGAACTTACGGAAGGTGAATTTGTTTTTTTATTCCAAAATACGGAATGCAATAAAACCATATGCAGCAACTCTCATGTGTTTCATATTGACTAAATCTCTCATTCTGAATTCATGCAGTTTCGTCATCTTCAATTATGTTTCAGCCTGGTGCAAAACATGAAGGGGAGCTCTGCATTAAAAATAGAATTTCAGGCTGTCTTCAGCAATTTGCTTTCATTAAGTCAAGCCACTAATAGCTCAGTTTGGTGATAGTTATGTTTTGTAGGTGGGYAGACTGATTTTTACACTTTCTATTCTGTAGTGCTTGGTGCTTAAAAAAACAACTATGTCAAATGATATTTATGTTCCGTGCAAAAGCTTCCAAGAAAGCAGTTATATTTCTGTGGCTACATAATGTTAACAGAAAAATGTAAAAGTTTGTGAAGATAACAATGAAAAAACAAAACTTTTAATCAGACCACATAAAACATGTTACAAAGTAATTGTTACTTATTCTAAACTAATAATTCCCTGATACAATATGATACAATAGTAGGTGGTTTTATTTAGAGGAAAAAATGTTGTCAACTTACAAAATAAACAAGAACAATAAGCTTTTTTGTTTTGTTTTGTTTTTGTTTTTTTTTTTTTTTTTTCCACATTGGCAGTACTACTGAATTAAGTCCCCTTATTCAAGATGAACTTACTCATTTTTCCCCTGGGAAAATAACACTGGTGTAAAAATTAATTATTAATGGTAGTATTAATGACAAACTCAAGCAGTTAATTTGATTCATTWTTAATAGAAAATAGGAAAGCTTGACCTAGTCAGCACTGTAAAACAGAAGCTAACGGGGGACATTTCTTTCTGTAAAACTATGGAGAGAGTGTGTGTTAAGAACTAGGCAGAAATAGTGAAGTGAAAGTAAATACTAAACTGAGTGGAAAACTATTTAAACAAGTGTTGGAATAAGAACAAAAACATTTTCCATAAATAGAGTTTGCCTGGAAATAAGAAGCAGCTCCATAAATTTCTGGAACAGCCTTCTAGTAGCAAGTAGTGCTATCATAAAATTCAGATTTCTTTTAGATGGCACATTTTCCGAGAGTTTTTATATTTTGTGGATCCTATTGATTCTAGCATTMCGAATCTGTGACCCAAAAGGTATATGGCCTTCCTAAACTCTTTTGTTCCAACTCGTGTTTTTCTCTATTATTTATTTCACTGCTTGGTTTTGGTATTTTTCCAGAATGACCAATTAACTTTGGCATTTTGGATCATAGTCAATAAGAGCTGAGTTCCCGAGTTCATCAAATATGAATTTAAACCAGATTTTCAGCAAGACCTACTGGAATAGGTTATTTTACTGAAATAGCTACTCTTCTTTTTTTTCTTTTTTTTTTTTACGAAGTTTAATACCAAAGATGATAATAATATTATATTAAATTCTTTATATATATATATATATTATATTATATATATGTATGTGTGTATATAATAGATGTATATGTGTGTATATATATATTTTTAGTTTTATGTATTGACCTCATCTTCACTGTTAAGCAAAAAGATTTCTAAATGTCAAGTTTGTTTGGCATCGTTTTTATAGTCTCCCAAATCAAATACAACAGCCCAGACTGCATCATATACGGACTGACATCAGTGAGTTTTCAGAAAAAAATCTGCTTATCCCGTTTCTTAGTATGGAAAAAATTGCCTTATAATTTGGAGGTGATCATCCAACTGTTTAAATCCTCTGAATATATTCTTATAAATCTATTTTTATGTTTTATATTTATGTTTTGAGGCATATAAAAGCTTCAGGTAATTACATTTTAAAAATGTATATATTGCTTGATAATTTTAAACCTTTTGATATGAAGTATAATTTAGATCTGCTCACAATTTGTTGTAAATGACTAGAAAAGCTGCTAATAAAAAATCAAGACATATCATTTTCACAATTTTCCCTTTTCTGAGTGAGCACTTAGCTAGGTATGTATTAGTGGGGAAACATGATCAGACTTGCTGTCATACCAGCTAGATTCTATTGATTTGATTCCCGTTAATGTAGCCTTAAAGAGATAGAACAAAATCCTAATATGATTTCTAAACTGGGTGCCATTTTTGTGTGTTCCATGAATAGCTCATTTTTATACTTAAAATTTAAATATGCTCAATCAAATTAATAGTAACAAAAAAAAAATAAAAACAAGACAAACAAAAAAAAGAGATCAATAATTTACTGCCAGCCAATCCTCTTATTTTATATGGAAGCTACAATCTGTGTATGCTTTGGCCTCAGTTGAAAATGAGATAAAGAAATCTCTAAAAAAAAGTATTAGAATTAAAATTCAAAAAACACCTACAGCAAATGTGGGATGAGGGCCTATCCGTAGTGGAAGATGGACCAGAATTGCTGATTCTTACGTGGAGGTGAAGAGGCATTGATTTAACACATCATCARTTTTCTGCAAAGCCTTAATAAATGGTATTTCATGTTTGAAGAACTACAGTTGTCATGAAATTAAGAAATGTGAGATGCTGTAGAAGCATATGAGTGTAATATTTCTCCACATCAGAGAAACTGTAACAGACGACCCAGACTTAGAGTGGGCAGAACATCTGGTTTGAAATATTTATGTATCAAGCATATTTTTCAAAAGTCGGCCTGAGACCCAGTTGCAAAAATAAAACCCATGAAGCTGCTGACTGCAACTGAACCATATAACAAAACTCACGTTAATCTTAGGTATGCCTGCACATAAGAGTGTGTTGTACTCTGGGGCTTGTCCTTCAACTTTCACTTTTCAACATTTCAGAAATGTTGAAAGTCATAAAAGAAGAACTGTAATCTGATTTCTCATTAGTAAGATTTCTTTGTGAATGAAAATTGCAAATATACAAGGGCAAAGAAGGTCTTAAGAGGACGTTCAACAGTTATAGGCTTGACTTAATGCCTGAAATGAGGGCTGACTGCTCAACTCTAATTTTGATTGCTGCAGGAAGCAGATCTGGACTTCAGTATAAACTGAAGGTGAGCCATAACTTTTTTTAGTGCATGCCTTGAAATCAATAGGACTATCTATCTGGTTATATTATATAAATAGCACAACTAGCAGATCATCTCATGAAGGCCTCTGCCAGGAGTGCATAGGGATAGCTAAGCACTGCAAGTTTTTAAAAAAAGTGTGGATGTCACATAGTAGTACCTTTTCTTGGAAACTTAGTTAAAATCTATTGTTTTTACATTCTCTAAGGCAGTATTCAAATTATAGTGATAAAGGTTKTTTGATAGCTAGTTTGTTATTCAGTTTCTGTGATACTGATCTTCACTCACTTCTTACTTTCCATGAACCATTTATTTTTCAGATTTATAGTCTAATAAAATATTGCCGCTACTCGATATCATTATTCAGTTTGTACCTCTTTAGATTTTATATCCTGACTGGAATGGAAGAGGAGCAGGCTAAGATTCTCAGGGTAGCTGTACAATAGCTTTCTCCAAAATGAAGAGTTGTCACTTCAGTGATTGTTTATAAAATCCTGTAAACGCTCCTTTGTTAATAATTATAGAGAATGTTAGGATTATGATTACTGGAGTATATAGGACTTCCAACATAGAGCATTATGCATTTATTTCATCTTTGTGGGAACTGATGTATGTCTGACCTTCCAGGAGCCAAGAACTCCTTTGAGAATCTTTGCTACAGTTTTCTTGAAGAGTGAATCAATATCTATGTTTCACTGACGTCTATGTTTTCTATGTGGATTGGTTTACTTATTTTTATTTTGTTTTATTTTTGTGCTTTTTAATAAACATCTATTTATTATAAAACTAAGCTTTCCATCTTTATAATATATGTAAAAATATATATATACATATATATATACATTTTCACTTTCCTGAAGTGATTTTACCCACTTAGATATGTTTATATCCAATAAAAGTAGAACTGAAGTTTTGTGGTTGATGCTGAGGGATGAATGAGCATTGCAATGAGCAGATGAACATTTCTAATTTTAAGAGTTTACAGTTGTAGTGATTTCCTGTTTCTATCCTCCAGAAGAGAAAGCAAAGAGCTATATCATCATATTTTGCTCTGCTTCCCTTCCATATTGGGTCACATGACATGAGGGGTACATCTGGCAATTCTACGCACAATATTTGGGTACATATCAATTATCAATTTAAAGGTAAATTTTAGTGTAAAAAGTAAGAATGGTGTAATGTGCATACATGAAATATTCATATTCATATGTCTGAAGAAGAGTTGATCAGGTCTTTTTTAAAGAAATGGGAAGGTTCCTCAACTGGCATGAGGAGCCCAGAGTCTTCACGCAGATTCAGCTTCAGGTTCCACACAGACTAGGCTAAGGCACAGATTTCACCTCTGGGTACAAAAAAAAAAAAAAAAAAAAAAAAAAAAAAAAAAAAAAAAAAAAAAAAGTGTTCTAATAGAAGTTTTGAAATAGCAAAAAATGCTAGTACTTTCCTAACGAATCCACAAAATCAATATGGTAACTATCACAAATTTCCATTTTCTTATTCAGTATTTTGCTATTGTTGTGTAAAAGTACTTACTGAAAAAGTTTTTCATATATTCTTTTTATTATAAAATCAAAACTTATAATAAAGAGAACAGAGAGTAAGTGTTTAACATACTGAAGATCCTCTGAAGCACATTTAAGTGTTGTTTCTGTTATTTTTTTTTTTTTCAATGTATGTGGATAATGTGATTCAAGGGATACCCATATAAGTTAATAAGCTAGTAAAAGGGATGACTTTTCAGGAAACCACAGAAATTTGATCAAAATATTGCTGACTAAAATATAGCAAAATTATAGCATTTCATCTTTTATATGGTATTTTGAATCCTACACACCGAATACAGTTTATAAGTGAACTCATAAGTGTTATTAGTCCCTCATATTACTTATGTCAGTATGTGATTATAATATCCTCACTGTGTTTAGCATTGAAGTAAATATAGAACTACATAAGATCTGAAAAAAGTAAGATGGATCTTTGTAATGAAAAAGAAATCAAGMATGTTAAATTCTCCTCATCCGAAGAAGTTGATGATTATAAATGCACATTAAAAAAAGATCCTGACACTTTTTATGACAGTGGAACTGGCTTGAAAGCTTCACTGCTGACTGTCAAAACATTTTTGAAATTCTCAGGCCTTGAAAATTAGCTTACTGTCATCACAGCAGTGTGATACCATAAGACCCATTATTTTAATTTCCTATTGCAGTTCCTGTTGAGAAATCAAACCATGCAAACTCTTGTTTTACATAAGTGAAACATGGTTACAGATATGCTTTATAACGTGACAAGACTGACTAATGGAAACTGGAAATTAGATTAAAATATTTTTTGAACAGGCAACCTATCGCAGAAGACAAAAGTCAAGAGGTTTTCTCTAAATGGTTTTATTTGTGCTCTATGTTCTGTATGAAACTTAGAAAACTTCAGTGGAGTCATGCAGGACTAAATGCGCTGAATAATAATAAAAAGAAGAAGAGGGAGGGAATCTTGCTATTAAAGCGAACGATGTAAAATATGATGTAATAGCTGCTCAGGTTGCCATGTAGTAGAGTAAGACTCTTTACTACAGAGTCTTATATTACAAGGGAATTATTAGGTTGGAAACTATATTGACATAGACTGGCTCATCATTCTGCATAGAATTACACCTAACTACTAAGTGAAATGACATAGTTAATCTGCAACCTTTATAACTGAGCTGCAGAAAACTAGTAATTAAGTAGTCCTGTTCTATTTCATGCTTATACTTGCACATAGTACACAAGAAATACTAATCTGGAAATGGTAATTTAAACATATTTTTTATAAAACATATATTTTCTTTAAAATAGGGAAGGATTTCTCCTAAATGAGTGGTGACATCTCATAGTCAGTTATCACATATGAGAACTCACATAATTGTAATTTTTAACATTTCATTTTCAATCAGTTTCATTTTCAATCAGTTTCTTTTTATCAAATCACAGAAACAGCCTAAACTGGGTAATCTGACCATATATAAGGAAACCTCAAATATCAAACTACAAGATAGTAGCCTTTCTTGGACTCTAAGTATTTTTTTTTTTCCTTAAGTGTAAGAAATATTACAAAAAATATTGCCCCAGCATGTTTTTGTGTGTGTGTGTGTATGTGAAACTGACCTCTTTGAAAACTTGATTTTTCTGGAGTTTTTTCTGTTTTGTAAGAAATATTTAAAACTGACAAAAATATATTAAAGGTGAATTTTAGCTCACTTCAGTTATGCCTCTAGTTTTGCACTTATGACATTAGACAGAAAAACCTTAACATTTCCAGCGCATGTTCACAGCTTATTTTACAAGCACTCAGAGATGCGTTGGCAGGTAAAAAACCTTTACCTTACAAGCAGACAGAGAGCTTTCCTTTTGCTGCATATAAAGTTCTTACTATATTCTGGCCATACACAATAGGCAAAACTTCCCTGGTCTTAATGGAAATTTTGCCTATATATGAGTCTTTTACAATATGTATTCAGTTCCTAGGGTTTGGGACTAGTGTAAAAAAGAAGAGTAGGTAATGTATATTTTCCACAGAAGGTCTTCATGAGCCAAAATTAATTACAAGTGTAATGATTACTGCATTTTCTATCATGGCAGAGACAACACTGCTCTCTAACTCRTGGAAGCCAATGAGAAAAATGTGAAGAATTTTCTCTTGAAAATAAAAGATAGTAGCAAAGAAATGGATCCACTGGAATTTAATACACCTATTAACAAGGTGACTTATCACAATAAACCTTTGAACTGTGTCAGTCAAGGACAATTCCTTGATTCATATAAGCATTATGAATCCTTGATTCATAATAAGATTTCTTTCTGAAAATAAAATGTGAAGAGAGTAAGTTTTAAAGTGGTTGTTCCTAATCTTGAATTAATGATAAATAATACCTATTTTTTTCTGTGTCAATCCAATTAAAATTCTGTTTATTTCAAAATGACATTAAAAAGTCTAAAATTTGCTCGGTATGTCATGACTTGCTTTAATAACATTTTATGAAATCCTACAATGAGTAAAAGCAGAGATCATACAATATATTTAAACCGTGATATCTGTGACAATGGCAGTTTTAGAACATTCAGCAGACAGAATCTTTCTTCTTTAACCTCCACATCAATCCTGAAGGGAGGATAAGCACAGCTGACAGCTGGGAGCTAAAGAGAAATTTAATTAAGAAATTATTCATCCAATATTGGATAACCTACTTGCAATATAGCTCCATAAATAGGACAAGGAGTGAAATTTTAACTTGAACTATTTTATAAAATCTCAGGTGGAAAATAAGTGAAGCATATTGAACTTTAACTGCTGAGAATTAAACTTCAAATCGTTATGTTTCCTGTACATTTCCAAACCATAAAAAAAAATCCTAAGTGAACAAAATCATAGTTTATGCATGTGAATAGTTGATTTTGAAAGATAATCTGAAGCTCATCTAATTCAAATGTCCTGCTCAGGCAGGTTTACCTAGAATATATTTCCAAGGACTTTGTCCAGCCAGGTTTTGAATATCTCCAAGGATGGAGACTCCATTACCTGATGTTCAGTCACCCTTACAGTAAACAAGTTTTTCATCATATTCAGATGGACCTCATTTGGTTTCAGTTTGTGTCCATTGCTTCTCATCCTACTGTTACACTCCATGGAGAAGAGTCTGGATTCTCTTCACACTCTTCCTTCAGCTATTTAAGTGCATTGGAAAGAGCCATTCCCAAGTCATCTCTTTATCCAGGTTGCACAGGCCCAGCTCTCTCAGCCTCTCCTCACAGGAGATATGCTCATCCCCTCATCATCTTAGTAGGCTTTTGCTGGACTCTTTCCAGGAGCTCCCTCTTGTCCTGGGAGCCCAGCACTGGGCCCAGTACTCCAGATATGGTCTTACCAGAGCAGGACAACATCCCTCCACCTAGTGGCAGTCCACCTGGTGGTATTAGGAAGACCTAATACATCACTGGAGAAAGAGAGAGCATTGTGGGGGATGATTGGCATCACTGGACAAAGAGATAACATTGCGGGGGATGATGGGCCTTCTTGACCACAAGAACACATATATGTTTTATTTGTTGCCATGTTGTCTATCAGGACTCTAAACTAGGTACTTCTCTACAGAGGTGCTCTCCAACAGGTCATCCCCTATCTTGTTGTGGTGCATGGGATTGTTMCTTCCCAGGGGCAGGACCCTGGACAGTGCCAAAAGTCTTCCTGAAGTTGGGGTGGACAACGTCCACTGTTCCCCCTTCTTTTACCCAGCTGTAGAAGGCCTTCATTGTAGAAAGCCTTCAGATTAATAAAGTACTGAGTACTCCTGATCACCTTCTTATTGTTTACATGCATAAATTTGATATCCAAAATGAGCTATCAGATCACCTTTTCAGGGATGGAGGTGAAGCTGACTGGTAGGCAGTTCTCTGGATCCTACTAGAATGACATTAACCATTTTTCAGTCTTCAAGCATCTCTCCTGTTGTCCATGACCTTTCAAAGCAGATTAAGAGTAGCCATAAGAAATGTTCTAATCTTTAAATGCATTCTATTCTAGATTATAAAGTAGCTGCAGTTAAGTTTCTAAAAATTATAGGTATTTTAAAGTACTTTGGGCTTTTTTAATGATAAAGAGTGCTTGCTTGATTTTTATAATAGCAAATTATTTATCAGTTTGTAAAGTATTGGTTAAATTAAAATTTATACTGTTCTCTTTTAATCACCAAACTTCTAGAAAATTTTAATTTATGATTCTATGAATCAGGGAAACTTGTTCAGAGCTCCAGTTAGAATTACATGTGAAGATGCAACTGGTCTGCAATTACCATTTAGTTTTAGCTAATAATGGTGAAAAATAATGGCTGAACCAGTCAATATAAGGTAAAAAATCAAGACAGGAAAATAGAAGGATTGATATGTTAATCTTTCCTAAAAGAATATTTATTTTGTAAAATAACCAGCAATATAAATAACTTTTAAAGAGTCTATGACATATTTAGAAATAAGAAAGCTGAAAGCATTCCTGGAAACTTGTGCTTTTGTTTTGTCTGTTGATATAGATATTGCTTATATCAACATAATGAAGGAATTCAGCATGCTCTAAAGTGATAAAGGTAATCCGTTTTTTGATTTGATGCTTGCTTCCTATTCAGTCAAGCTAGTAATTTAATATACGGTACAATGATATGTCTCATTTTAACATGAATTAGATTATGGAGTCTTCTAGGTAGAGAAATCTTTGAATACTCAGATTATATTTAAACACTAATTCATACTACTTCTCTTCCTATTCCCCAACCCATTAAAAAAAAAAAAAAAAAAAAAAAAAAAAAAAGTATATCCATTAACTTTGTTCTTTTATTCATCTTAAAATTTTGAGATTACATTGCTCCATTATTATAGTTGAAGTTTGTCCATGGTTGTATGACATACCTGTACTCTGAATTCCAGAGAAAGATGTGTGCAGCAACTCATCAGGAATGTTTGTGAACTAAGCTGCTTCTATATAAATATATGAGTGATATATTGTCATATCCTTTGTGTGTAAAATAAAGGTTAGTTACTCTCCAGGGAGAAGGAGAGGGAGAGCAAGAATCTAGTATGAAGCTGAGTGGTTCTGAAAAAAAATGAAATTTTAGGAGTAGAGATGGAACTAAATCTAATTATCTCACTGTATTGTTATAAAAGAAGCTTACAGTGACTTTTTGCTTTGCTTAGTACATGGGTCTTGTTTTAACGTGGGCTAGGAAAAGGAATATTATGCAGAAGTTCTGCTCACCCTTCTGCTCACCCCAAAGTTTTAGTTTAAATGCAATAAAAACATATATATGTATATCCAGTGAACTGCTGTCATTCAGGCACCAGATTTTGTGAGAAATTCGGATATGAATGCACTTGTACTTTATCATCTGATTTTAAACTCATTTATCAATAAATGGAGCTTATGCTGTAGATATTTATAACCTCTTGAATTCTTYGGACTTCATCTGGATACCCTGCATAAATTAAAGGCTATAAGATTGCTCCCATACTACATATTCACTAAAGAGGAAAAAAATATATATCCCACTGATATTGGTGCTGTTAAACATCTTTGGTAAGTTTTTTGCATATATCCATGTGGACCTGAGGATTATTTTTTTCTCTTAGTGGTATCTATAAATTTTCAAGATATACCTCTTTGTAAATATAACAGAACCATATTTTTCAGAATTACATTAAGGGAGATATTTGGTGTCATCTCAATGGAATAAGAATTTGTCACGAAATCAAAAATACCATTTAAGCCTGGAAAACTTAATGCATCTTGGTGCCATCTCTTTATATAGCCTATTAGCTATTTTTCCATTTACTGCTACACGGGAATGAATAGGAATTTTCTATTAGATACAATGTGTTACCAGCACATATTTGGTTAGAAGCAGAATTCAAACATCTGTTCCTTTATACCAATAATGATGAGTTGAATCATGTAATGTGATAAAAAGTCATACTAGATTTTACAGTTATCACAGTAGATGTTTTCCTTTATATTACAATTTCCACATGTTTTCCTTTAAGTAAAAGTTTTTTTATTCATTAAACCTGAAGAGGCCTGAAAATAAGTTAACTCTACCTTGTTACTCTTTTTAAGCCTTGAAATAATGTCAAGATGTTCAAAAAAAAAAAATCATCTTTCTAATTTTTCTCATTTTTAAAATCTATTCAGTGCTCCCTAGATGCACATACAGTTTATTCTCAGGGCCTTAATAGGAGTAGTCAGCTTTATAGTGCTGTGCATAAATATGCCCTAAGAATGTCTGTCGTATCAGGAAGACCTCTGGATATTGGGCAAGCCCAGAAAGTAAATCAGCTTTCCCAACCAGCGCCTAAAAGCTTAGTTGAGCCTGTCTTGGATTTACCAGGTCAGAGGCCAGCAGGAGGCACAAAATGGATTTATATTTCCTTTCTCCTTTCCCCTCCCAAGATGGATGCTCATTTTCAGTTCTGCAGACTTGGTGTGTAGCCATCATTGCTTTCTTGTAAGAAATTAGAACCAGAAGAACAAGAAAAAATGTGGACATTATTGCTATAAAATAGTAGGAAAATAGGTTTGTTCAATTCAAGGTCTCATAAAATAGCATTGCCATAAAAAATAGATGAAAGAAACTCACCAAAGGGATTAAAAATATTTTTGCTTTTCAAAAGCAAGCAAACAAAAAAAAAAAAAAAAAAAACCACAAAAAAAAACCCAGAATCAAATAAATCTGGAGGTGATGGCCAAGGGAAAGCCCCACCAAAAATTCTCATAAACTGGCAAGTATCAGCAAACCATACAATGCAGGTAAATTTCGTTAATTATCTATCTATCTGTCACGGAACGAGTGGTGGCAGGGGTGAGTGACAAAATGCACTTCACTCGTATGAAAGAAGTAACAATAGGGTTTATTGATATGGACAATGATTTCACGAGATTCTATGGCAAGGTCACTTATTATTCACCGCATGGAGGCTCAAGATAATACACAATTATCTTGGGATACCCTCCCGTTGGGTCACGAGGTTCAGATTGGACCCCCTTGCTTTCCAGGCTCCTTCTGAGAGGAGTCTGGGTGCGGCTGGATCCAATCCTAGTCCCAGACCTGGTCAGTGGTTTATGACTAAGGGTTGGAGGCCTGTGGCCAGTAGTGTCCCCCAGGGGTCAGTATTGGCCCCAGCACTCTTCAATTTGTTCATCAATGACCTGGACGAGGGCATGGAGTGCACCCTGAGCAAGTTTGCAGATGACACCAAACTGGGTGGAGTGGCTGACGCTCCGGAGGGCTGTGCTGACATCCGGAGGGACCTGGACAGGCTGGTGAGTTGGGCAGAGAGGAACCTCATGAGGTTCAATAAGGACAAGTGCAGGGTCCTGCACCTGGGGAGGAATAACCCGTGGCACTAGTACAGATTAGGGGTTGACCTGCTAGAAAGCAGCTCCACRGAGAGGGACCTGGGAGTCTTGGTTGACACCAAGTTAACCATGAGTGAGCAGTGTGCCCTCATGRCCAAGAAGGCCAAGGGGATCCTGGCCTGCATCAAGAAGAGTGTTGCCAGCAGGTCAAGGGAGGTGATTCTGCCCCTCTACTCAGCTCTGGTGAGGCCGCACCTGGAGTACTGTGTTCAGTTCTGGGCACCCCAGTATAAGAGGGACGTGGAGCTTCTCGAGAGGGTCCAGAGAAGGGCAACCAGGATGATTAAGGGAATGGAACGTCTCTCGTACGAAGAGAGGCTGAGTGAGCTGGGCCTGTGTTCTCTGGAGAAGAGAAGGCTCAGAGGGGATCTGATTAATGTGTATAAGTTCAGGAAGGGAGAATGCAGGGAGGAAGGGGACAAGCTGTTTTCATTGGTGGCCAGCGACAGGACAAGGGGTAATGGCCACAAGAAGTCCTAAATTGACTTGTGAAATCATCTGAGAAAACTGATTAAAATGTTGGAAACTACATAAACTRTTTTAACCATCTGTATAGTAAAGGCAGTCATAATTTTCTTATGAACTGCAAAAATTGAACAGCATCTGTTCTGTGATAACTGTATTTTAATTGCTGTTATTGGAAAAAATAAAGACTAACCTTAGTGAAAATCCTGAAGTTTACAGTATGGGTATGTCTTATAAAAATAGGCAATTTATTATTAAGTAGAATAGTTTTTTTTTTTTTTAGTATGTCATAACAATTGTTTGCCTTTCTAGTTAAAAAAAAATAGAAAATTGAAAAAATTTCTGTACTTTTGTAAGAGGATTTATGATTAGCGGAACAAGTTTACCTACAATGGACAAATCCACTTATACAGTCTGGGCTACTAGAAATAAATCACTAGGAAATCTTTTCTTGTGTGTAGTGAAGGCAAAAATGAATAAAAGAAAATGGTCAAAGATCTCTGTGATCAATAACAAAATAATGAAATAGGTTTTTAACTGTCAAACTTATGGTGGATTTTGCCAAATGTGCCAAATTGAGAGTTCACTCACCTCATAAGCAAATTGTTCAACATCTCTGTATATATACTGGAAGACAAGAACTTCTTCTGCTATTTACACTGCCCATGTATACTAAACATATATGTAAAAATTTCACACTTTTGAAAGTAGATTCACARAGTGGCATAGTTTGGCTTCACATGTTGTTTTGCTGTTCTGTGAAAGTCTGTATGTTAATTTGTGAATATTTCAAAACATGTTGAAAAATTAGCAGACATTCCTGCTTTTTATTTTTCTCCAGACTTCCTCTAATATCACAAAAATATTATATGCTTCATAAATAATTTCAATTATTTAAAAAATTGTGACTTTTTTCATAATGAAATGTGCTTATTCTGCATTGTCATATTTAATAAAACTTGAACAAAGAGGGAACTTTCATTTTCTCTGAAAGGCAGGGTGTTTTAAAATGTTTTTTAATTTATATTCTCTAGGCAGTTCTGCTTTTAGCATACATTTATTAATCCATAGTTTTTATTTTGTTTCATTTCATTTTGTTTTTCTTTCTTTTTAACCCCTGTGCTAGATAAATACAGCATTAAAAAAAAAAAAAGAAAAAACAACTAAGTCACTAAGTTCTTAAATGCACATTTGCAAGTCAGTGAGGTTTAACTTGAATGAAGCCTACAGAAATGCTGTTCCTGAAGCTTCTTGACAGCTTTTTTAAGACTTTATGAAATATAATCTGCATAGACAGACCCTGATACTTGCATAGCAGTACACTGAATCAGAAATTTTAGACAACCAAGGACAAAATAACTAACCTTCTTTTTTCAAAACTTTCTGATGGAATCACATTTTCTACTTGTCTTATTTTCCTGAGGCTCAGCAAACTTGCATATTTAGAGCAGCAAGACAATTTTCTGAAAATAGCCTTTCCCCATGGAATTTTGTACATGCACAGTCCAGAAGCTTAAGAAAACAGTTAGAGACTGAGAATATTTTCACACATATGTTTCAGAGTAATTTTATGGCTGATATTAATGACTCAAAGGTATAAACAAATATATAAATGCCAAAAGTATTTAGGCATTTATAATGCCTAAATAATAAGTAAAATGTAATAAAGCACTAGAATGTGTTTATTTTCAATTCTGATGCCTTCTTTACTTATCTTCAGAACATTTTCTACAACTTGAATATTCATCTTATTGTATTTCTTTCATGCTTGTATTTGATAAAGTCAAGGCACCTTAACAGTACAGAAAGATATAGAGATTTTGTCCAGAATCCATTCACTCATATGATCCTTTCAGGATGCTCGTGAAACTTCCTAATCTACATTTCAGTGTTGTTTTTGCAACGTTTTGTTGGGATAATGAATGGAAGTTCACTGTGAGATATATTCCACAGTGACAGACATAAATACATTTAACACAGGTTATTTGTGTAAAACATATAGAAGTGAAAGAAAAGCAGCTAAAGCCACTCAGCTCTTCAAGAAGACYCTCTTAAGGCTTTATACTTTGCTTATTAATTTAAGGGAACCATATCAAAGTTTGCAAACAGGAACTAAAAACAAAAGAATTTGTCTGGTACAGAGTCATCTTCCAGCATTTATCTTTAACAAAGCATAGCATATAGCAAAAGCATAACATATAGCAAAACAATACTGAAACTTATGAGGAGATCTTTTTCTTCTTATATGTGAGTTTGTGTGTGAGTGACTCTTCAAGATGTACTCCTGGAAATAAACATTCAGACAAGTGTCCTTGATTGGAATCAGGGAAGATACATTAAACAGTAAAACTATCTCTGTGATTACCCTTGATATTGGGCTGGTTATGTCAATATCCTTGTAAAATTCATAGGCGTTCAGGAAGCATAACTCTCACTGCAGTTACTTTTAGGACCTAAGTAATCGAATAAAATAGCTTCAATTTTGGTGTGATCCTTTTTTTGCATACTTATATCACATTTCTGTGAAAGGTATTGATTGTATTTCTAATGTCTGATTTAAAGTATGTGATAATCCTACATACATGTGGCTTATTTGGCATTACAGCAAATTTTTAAATTTATACAGTAATGTGTTCTAATGAGATGTTATTATTATGATTAGTCTGTGTGCTATTTTCCTGAGGATTTTAACAGATGCTGTTGATTTTGATCACTCTATTGAGTAGTAAATGACCATAACATGAAAAAAAACGTGTTTTTTTATGTAAATTCAATTAATAATATAAATAACTAAGCAACTAAGTGAGTATCATGGTGTGACCATGTCAGTTATAGTTAACTGGAAAAAAAATACTTAAGAGTATCTCTTCTTTGTTCAGAAGGTATGATTTTGTGGAGTTTGTGATGTACAAGCCCCTTGACAATGGTATTAAAGACCAGACCTGTCTGACCAGGTATCTGATTTTTAATATCCAGTTATTTCATGGGTTTTAGTTATTATATGGCTTTCTGATTTAYGAGAGTGATAACATTAATATACTGAAATCACAAGACAAATATAAATTACACAATTTAGCAAGTGTGATCAATCACACTGCAAGTGTGATTTCCAGTACTGGTTCTCATGTGATGCCCTCRCTTGCTGGGAAAGAAGAGTTGCTTGCAACAAGCTCAAGCTCTCTTTGGAAACTGTCACCTGTCTAGTTTTTACATCCCATGCCCATCTGAGCCATGTACTCACCTTCTCATGCTGCTGTTGATAACTCAGGGAAATATTCCTATTCCCTTCATGAACTCAGAGAGAAGCATTTACACAATCAGACAATCCACTCAGCTAATATAGCCAATGTTGTTTTTTTTGTTGTTGTTTTATTTTGTTTGTTTGTTTGTTTTTGTTTTTATTTTCTGAAACAAAGGTCTTTTCCAGGTCTTCTTTGTAGTCAGATAAAATCAACTCTCTTCTTCACAAGAGCTATGGTCAGTCACTGCCTGGCTATTTCCCTGTACCTTGTGGGCACCTCGATCTCTCTCTCTTCTCCTCTATGCTATTGTAGAGGGGTCTCAATAGGAGAAAAAGTATTGCAATGTCACTGATGCAGAGAAAAAAAAAATTCTCTGCAAAACTCTGCAAAAAAAAGATTGACACAAATGCCTTCAAGGTTAAAATATCCATGCTAGCACTTTGATACCATAGTTGTAATATGAAAACATGAAGTCGGCAATGTATCAGCAGCTCCCAGGGAGATGCTGCTGGGCCTGAAAGGTGCTGTGGTCTCCAGCCTCACAAATASCTGAACCTGGAGGTGGGAAGCTTAGCGCTTCCCTACGGCCACCAGCGCAGGATGTTAGACCATGGACCTCCCGGGGGCAGCCGGCATTTCTCCATCACTGTGAGGCTGCTAACTAGGCGAACTAATGACTATGGATTTCTGCTGTATTCCACAATTCCCTCCAGGAAACATATTTTCATACTATGAATTCTTTGGCTGTACATGTACATGCTGGACCTTCTCTCTATCAAGAAAAAAATTTGTTCCTGGGTCTTGCATATTCTGGGCACATTGCGCAAGCAAGAAAGGGCAGGCATTCCCAGCTACATGCTGATTAACAGAAGGCAGGCAGTAAAAACAATAGCTCAAGCCACTAGAACAAATGGATAAAAAGGAGTCAAGGGGGTGAAAAGGAATTAATATTGCAAGAGATATAGAAGTCATTAATGAACAA
The DNA here is from genome assembly GCF_003342845.1 of Nothoprocta perdicaria. NCBI lineage: Eukaryota > Metazoa > Chordata > Aves > Tinamiformes > Tinamidae > Nothoprocta > Nothoprocta perdicaria. Next base: position 1,077,226 of record NW_020456199.1, on the reverse strand, counting down.
ACTTCAATTCTATATTAATGCTAAGCCTGTAACATTCAGTATTGTATCAGATCTACATTGTGAATACATCTAGAATAGAAAAGAGCACTGATGATGAAGGCAGAATTTAATCTTGATCTAAGTTTTATGGTCCCAATCCTCAGCAGAGTTAATTGAAACAAGTGCCTTAAATTAGGCCAGTTTCTTTCTTCTGAGGACCTGACTCTATAAGTCCAAACTTTATTTAACCTCTGCAGAAAAATGAAAGCATTTTTGTGTTTCACCTACAAACACAAGCTATAACATTGTAATGTTGACATAATTTATTATGCTGCATAGAGCTGAAATAACAGACAAGATGTAGGCATTATATTACTGCCAACTATGCAACTGCTGCTTTGCACCTGTTCTGGGGTCTTTTTCACTGTACGGGCACAGTTGGAAGGATGCATTTCTCTGATCTTTCCAAGATAAACTCATTTTTTATGGGAGCATGCTGAACGACTGCAATGCCATCAGTCTAGCTCTTTAATCTCACAACTAAGTCTGTCAGTTCTAGTTTCTGGAAACAGTGTTATCTGTATCCCACTATCTCAGCCTTTCGAAGTAACCTCCAAAACAGCTGTTTTCTGAAAGCAAAGGTCACAATCTTTGTTCCAATATAATATACAGGATTTCTGCTCTTTGCAAGTGTATTATTTCCATTTCTGTTTTACATTACTTCATTTTTTTCATCCATTTTCTATTGCTGTTGTTATCTCCATAGCATTTGTCTCTTTTTCTGGATTATATTGTAATTACTATTTTTAACAACATTAGGTGTATGTTATTTAATGTCTATTTGTGAATCCCTGCACAATCTGTGGCTTTACAGAAATGAATTTAATTCTTCTCTTATAGAAGTGATAACTAAGAATCTACTTTTTCTTGCTTCAGCTAAACCTGGCTAAACATTGGTAATTAGCTATGAAAACCTGCAGTCTATTAGTGGATTGTGCACAGGTGTGAGGGCTGTCTTTCCTTCAAAAATAACAGGTTRGTGATGAGGAAATATGATACCTAGAAAAATAAGAAGATTAGTGCTAGAGTGAAAAATATAAAGCATGAAGGCAACATTTTACACAGCATGGTGCCTAAGAATTGAAAAGATCTGTATAGTATCTAGTTCCCTTGTTATGCCACTGCTCTGTGCATTTGAATATTTCTCTTTCCTACTCAGGAGCCCTGAAGTTGAGGACAGTAGTAACAATTTTTTTAAAAGTGTCATTGTGGTGTTTTTCAATAAAATACAAAGTAATTTCCACTTAAGTTCCTGCCTGTGTCTGTGCACTGAGAGAGTGGCCTTGGATAGGTGGGGAACTGCTTTATGCCAGCCAAGAGAAAAGAACTGACAAAGGGTGGATATTTGGCTCACTGAATGCAGTCTTTGGTTTCCTGAGTACAGTCTTTGGTTTCTAAATAGGCTGATGGTTAAGCAGCAGAATTGAAATGTAGTGTTGCTAATTTTCATTCAAAGAATATTAACGAATGCCTGTCAGTCTCACTTTTACAGGTACAGCATGCAGGAAACTCATTTGTTATCCTGTGGAGAAAATTCATTAAAATTAATGCACTATATATATTCATATTCTCTCTCTTACATTACAGTACATATAATTACTATTATGGACAAGGTTCTGGGCTGTCTCTACATGAATTTTAACCTTTTTTTTTGCAAGCATATATCTTAAGAATATTGTCTTAAATGAATAAATTTTCACTACCTCATAAACTCAACATCACATAACGGTCACATTATTTATCTAATCACTATGTAATCATTATATAAAAAAAATAATTAAAATACTTGTAAAGATTGGGGACTGGGGGTGGCATGCTTACCTATTATTCTTTGTTACTGTGATGTAAGTAACTTACAAGTATACCTCTGTAACTTAGTATTGCTTAGGATTATGTAGATTGTCAAGGTGAAGAAAAGGGGAGTCCTCATAATCATTTCTTACTTTGTTCCACCACAGTATGTAGGTGCTGACCTCATACAGAATTGAAAGCCTTAAATTCTCCTTTGCTTCCGAGAAAACTGAAATGTCTTGGACCTCAGTGTGCTGAGTCCTTAGAAGTCCAGTAACTTYATATCTTTTAAGCTTCCCGTTCAATTACAAGTTAATAAGAATTAGTGTTGAAATGGCTATAATTGTGGAGTTCAGATTGACAAAATAAAATGGGTTCTTTGATAGCAAAGAAAATTTCTCACAGTATTCAACTGACGTACATTTATGAGTCCTTCACCATGCCAATATTCATTATCTCAAAATATAAATGCCCATGCAACTGAAGGAAAAAAGAGCCACTCCTTCATCTAGACTAGCTTTATTAAAGTAAATGATTGTCTTTTATGACTGGACAAAGCAGAAAAGCTGTGTTCAAAGTTCTCAAAGTTTTCTGTCATTCATAGAAAGCAAGATGCTGACATGGCCATCTCCCTAGATAACCAGAGTTTTTCTTTTAAAATTTTGTCCCTTTACAAGCTGTACTGGAAGTAGAAAATACACAAATGATGAGAAGGCTTGCCAGAAAAAAAGATGGAGAGACAGAAGTTAGACTGGGAATTATACCCCTAGCTCCTTCATTAGACTCTCAGAATAAGCTGAATGCTTAAACTGTGGATGCTTAAACTCCTAAAACCTGCAAACTGTGCCTTTCATAATGAATTCACCTGTGAATTGTAACTATCATTATGATGCTGTGTAGAATTAAGTACACAATTGTAATGCTGCACAGCTCTTGAATCCTTTAATTTTAGTCTTTTTTATTTTTTATTTATTTTTTATAATGTACTTATATTACAGAGTGAGTATAAGCAAGGCTGCTAAACAAGAGGCAATATCCAAATCATAAGCAGGATAAGTTTGCATTGACACACTCAAAATTGTATTTGCTAGCACCCAATTATTAAACCCTTTTTTGGATCTCAATACACCTAGTTGTGTATGGATAGTAAAACATCCATGGAAACTAACTGTCTATGGATATTTAAACCTGAATTACCCATTTTCATGAATATTTGATTTGCTTATTACCTGCAAAATGTTTCAGATTGGATGCCTGTAATTTGAGTTTATTAAAGTGCTAGAGGCTGTCTTGTGTGAAAGGAAGAACTGTATTTGGGGGAAAAAAAAAAAAAAAAAAAAAAAAAGAACTCTACAGTCTCTAACTTCCTGGGGTGTTGTGTTTCTGTGACACATAAATAAAAATGTTAACGTGACAGAAAAGTCCAATTGTCCTGCATAATGTCCTGCATATGACAAATACATGTATTTCACATGTTCTAAGTGACCCTGAGAGTGCAGGGGGGTTTGACTACATGACCTCTAAAGGTCTATTCCAACCTTAAGGATTCTATAATTTTATGATTCTGTGTTTTGCTGAGATGATAACATTAATTATACATACTTTTGATTCTTTTAAAAATTAGAATTGACTCATAAATAATATTAATCTATATGTTGGTTATACTTTTCATAAAGTTAACTTCTGGGAGAAGTGGGAGTAGTGCTAGAGGATAAAATCCATAGCATCAAGGAAGGATTATCTTTATCTGCTGATTGAGCTGAGGATATATGGACATAAAATATCTGCAGGTCATTGCTTGTGGGAGACTGCTTAAATATGTCATTACTAAAGATTTTATTTTATGGCAGTGAAAGAAATTTATGTAAAAATTTTTAAAAATGAAAGAAAGAGTAGAGCCAGTAGTTTCATTAAGGAAGAAAAAAATAAAATTCTGCATTCTACTGCTTGTTTAGAGTATCTGYATTATAGTTTCACAGAATCACAGAGTCACAGAATGGTTGAGGTTGGAAGGGGCTTCTAGAAATYGTCTAGTCTGACCCCTCTGCTCCAGCAGGGACACCCAGAGCATCGGGCACAGGGCGGCATCCAGGCAGGTTTGGAATGTCTCCAGAAAAGGGGATTCCACAGCCTCCCTGGGCAGCCTGTGCCAGGGCTCTGTCACACTCACTGTCACTCTAACAGCAAAGAAATTCTTTCTCAAAGACAGATGAAACTTACTGTGCTTCAACTTGTATTCTTTACCCCTTGTCCTAATTTTTACTACTAATTCACCACTAATTTTTACATGTGGATACACTTCTAAATCTTCTCTAGGCTAGACAGGCCCAGCCCAATTAGTGTTTCCTCATACGATAGATGTCAGAGTCCCTTAATCATCTTTGTTTCCCTACACTGGACCTTTGCTGCAGGTTCTCTGTCCCTTTTTTACTGGGGAGCCCAGAACTGCACCCAGTACTCCAGATGTGATGTCACCAGAGCTAAACAGAGGGAGAGGATCCTCTCCCTCATCCTGTTTTATCTTAATCTTTTATCCATATTCATTTAGCAATCTAGAAAGACTACTTAAGTATAGACTGCCTGTAATATTCATAAATTAGATGTTCAATATTATATACTGTCTTTTGTTTGTTTGTTTCTACATTAACTTCTATATCAAAAAATTTATTCTACCTCTCTACAGTATATTGTAATTGTTAGAAAGAGTTTTTAAATCCTTTAAATCTTAAAGATTTAATACCTCCATTTAGCAAAAAAAAAAAAAAAAAAAACCAAAAAAAACTTTCAGTATTATATAGTTGGAAGTTGTGGAGTCTCCTTTATTGGAGATTTTCCAAACCCACCTGGCTGCAACCGTGTGGCCTGTACTCTAGGTGTCCCTGCGTTCTTGAGCAAAGGAGTTGGACTAGATGATCTGTAGAGGTCTCTTGCAACCTCAACCATTCTGTAACTTCGTGATTCTGTGATTTTCTAATTTGAGCTTGTGATGTGGTGCAAGGATACAGAGGTAATGCAAGAGTACAAAGAAAAAAAAAAAAAAAAGATTTTAAATATAGATTACTTATACAACAGCACGGACTAGTGGCCGTATCAAGTCAGCAAGTGTCTCTTGCTCTGCTAAATAGCACTGAAACAAGATGGCTAAAAATCTGTGTGTGCTAGAGGTAGGTAAATTGTGGGAAGAGGTTATTTTTCAGTAATAAGTATTACTTTAGGTTACTTCAACTGCAAAAAAATTACACAGTAAGGATGATGACAGGAAGAGCACCACTCTTCAGTTAGTGATTCACAGACTTCCTTATTTCAGACAGGATCTTTTTCCCATGTCTTTTCCATTTTCATTTCCCATTCTCACTCCCAATAGAAAATGACAGTGTTTCATCCCTTTCTTTTCTATTTTAYATTCCACACACTTGAGAAATTCTRTGTCATTCAGAAACACATGCATAATATTATCTCCTGTTCTGTTACCTTCAAATCTCTTCCTCCTCAATGTTTCTCTGCTTGAAGAATAAATTTTCCTCCCTTCCTTCCTTCCTTCCTTCCTTCCTTTCTTTCTTTCTTTCTTTCTTTCTTTCTTTCTTNCTTTCTTTCTTTCTTTCTTTCTTTCTTTCTTTCTTTCTTTCTATGCATGGTTTCTGGTAAGTCTGAGTATCTTATAGAACAGATTGGGCAAATGAAGTAGATGAAAGATTTTTACTAAAATGCAAGATGAAATGAAAAGTTATTTATGCTTTAATAGATTGAATGTCCTTTGTCCAGTTTTTGCATTCATTCAAGAAGAATTACTTTGCCTAAATCAATTCTGTGAGTTTCAGTCTGTTGTAAAAGCATATCACAGAGTCACTATAATTTATACAAAATTATAGAGAAGGTATATTTCAAAGCTTTTGTTCATTTTGACATTTCTAGGCAAAAGTACTTGCATCTAACTGTGTCTCTAACAAATAATCTCCTCTTACACTTTTGTACTTTTGAAAAAGCATACTAATAATTAAGGCTACAATTTATCCTGAATGCAGGAATTTTGAATTTAAAGGTTACACACAGATTTCTTTATCTCATTTCTCTCATGTGTTCCTGTTCTCCCTCATTACATGTTGTCTCTGCTTTTCATTTCTCTCTTCTTAGCCCAAGTACAGTGTTGTAATGACATCATTATGGTTGCTTCACCTTGCTTGTGTTCTCCTTCAGCATTATTCTTGTATGTTTCTTGTCATGAAGATACATATCACATTTTGAGAATGCCTTTCTCTATGCAATTATCCAAACAGAAATTGGAAAAAGGTAGTGGTGCCTTGTAGAGGCAACAGCATATAGAATTAAATTCACAAGAAGTTGCCAGCTATACAAAATAACTGCAAATTTTGGACTTCACAGTCCTGCAGAAAAAAAAAAGATGCCTCAATAGAATAAGAAGAGTGTTTGTGTGCAGGCATGTAAAAGAGATCTTGCTGTTGCAGTGTATCTTTTCATTTCCATTTATATCATTTTCTTCAAATATCTCATTTTCTTTAAATATATCATTTTCTTTAAAAGCTGTTGGTATGGAAAAGGCTGGACCTAACAGCTAAGCTAAAGCTAAGAGTTCATAAGTAATCTCTGAATTTAAGGTTGATGAATTTAACAACTGCTGCTTGCAGTTTAGAAATAGCCAGTGTGACAGGATGCAAAAGATAAGAAATCTAAACCCCCAGCTCAGCAGAAAATAAATGCCTTGCCACATGACTTGAGTTATGATATAATTTGGTGAAAATTTTCTTGGTACAGCAAATATTTCAGCCATTACAGTCTGAAATCAATCTATCAGTTGTGACTAAGAATATGCAATTACAACATTAATAAATATGTTGAAAAGAATTAAATCCAATTGTCATATCAGGAAGGGTGGCTCTTTTGATTAAAAACTCTTTATATAAACATTGTAGCACTTGTGTCACTTTAGAGCTTAAGAAGAGCATCCTGAATCTCAGCATAATGTATTATTAGGGATTTGTTTTGGGCAGTGAGTGACTCTGTGCAAGCCACGTTTTCAGGCCCAGATTTCTTCCCCAAGGAACTTCTTTACTAGTTCCTGCAGCGAGCAGTATGAAAGCATAAAAAGTACGTAACGTACAATGGCAGTTTCAATTTTAATAAGATCATATAGTTTAAAATAATCTTTTAACTGAATGTTTATTTCAGATATGTAACTATCCAGATTAAAACTTTGAAAGATTTTGTCTTTTTCCTGATTTCTTGACACTTTGTCCCCTTTACTATCCTTGACACTTTGTCCCCTTTACTATCCTTATTCCCATCTATTCACTTAGTCTCCAACCAGTCTTTTTTTTTTTAAGAAAAAGACAAAAACATAATTTCTTTTCCCTCCTCCATTTTATCTTCTAAAGCAATATTGCAGCTCATATTGTTTCTAGATTCAGTCTCTTTATTCCTCCCTCACCATACCTAGCTGTATGTTCTATTCTTCCTTCTTTGCCCAGGCAGCTCTCAGACCTCTTTATCCAGTCTTAGTTTCTCTTCCATGTGTTTCAGCTGGCTTTGTTTCCTGATCTCAATTCTGCTCCCTCCTCCATTGCAATGTCTTCTCAGTTTCATTAATTTGTAAACCAATTACATATAATGAAAATATTAATATAGTTCTGCCAGTCTCAAGGGTGCAGATAGTCAGAGGACATATCATCAAATTTTCTCTCTCACTAGTAAAATATATATATATACAATTTCTTGCTGWTTTGTTGATCTAGTGTGATGTCCACACTAGATTTTAGTTTGAACTATTTCACAGCAAGCTTTCCTGTCTCGTAGTCATCATCTGGTTAGTGTAAAACCAGACCATTAAGGACCATTGACTGTGAAGGGATACTTAAGGCTGTCTGGGTTTGCTACTATTTGTAGCTGAAACAGATCTGAAAATGAAAATAAAAAAGCTATTGAAAACTTTCCAGGACTATKTACGCTACAAATTGTTCCTTATAAAGTGCCAAGAAATATGTGGAGAATGAAACCGGCTTCCCTTCTTTTTTGTTTGTTTGTTTGGTTTTTGTTTATTTATTTATTATTATTGAAAATTCMAAAAATTACCAAAAAAATAGCATGGTGTTTTACATACAATAATGGATGAAACCGTCTTTCTAAGACATTTAAATAAAAATGAAGAAAGAGTATTTGTCTGGGACTAAGATTTCTATTAAACACAGGCGTAATATGAACTTCTAATCTAAAATAGAAGAAAAATATGTATGTACATATGTATAAAAGAGAGTAAAAGAACAGCATTATCAAAGAATCTGTTTGATCTAAATTTCTTTTAGATTTCAGGAACTGAGGTCCTAAATGATGACTGTGTATGTAATTCAGCACTTAATCACGAACAGTATCAGGATTCAAATCATATTGCTATCTCTGCTCAGACATTGGTATGCAAGTGAAAAAAAAAATCAGTTTTAAGCTTTTGATGCCATTCAGATAATTATACCTACATAGATGTTAAGTACCAAAAATATACCGCCCCTGTAAGGACATAGGTTTAGTCTTTCATTCCTTTACTTGCATGTAAACATTCACTCTGTTAGACGCTCAGTCAGGAAAGTGATTCTTCCACCAGATGGCAGTAAATCTCCAGCTACCCCCAGAAATAATGACTAAAAATCCAAAATCCTTCTAAGCAGAAATTCCTGTTAAGATTTATTTATTTATTTATTTATTTATTTATTTATTTATTTATTTATTTAATCTGTTGGCTGAATTGCTTACTCAGGTTATTCTGTTTTAATCCCAAATTGCAAGAATGAGAAAACAGGTCAAGCACAACAGGTATCACCAAAGTCATCTGAAACTAAGACAAGAAGCATCTAGCTCATAAAATCATGACTATCTCCCTGAGGTGATAATTCTTATAGAGAGATGTAAATTGTAGTTTACACTGCATTTAAGTAAAATTATTCTACTGCTTAACATAATTTTGCAGCTGCAAGAAGCTAATGTTTTGACTGTTACTCATCCCTTGTTAGGATTTACTAACAGCAAACTTGTCATTCCTCACTTCACTTTTTACTATATGCATGCAGTGTGAGTGGTGTTGGACAAGATTCATAAACTCTATCCAAAGGAATCTATAGATCAGTCATTCACAAAAGATCATAATATTTCCCTGTTTAAAAGGCACTGTCAACTTTAGTATTTAGAAAGAAGACAGACTACTCTCATATGTGCTGTATGATACTGTTTCCTTCAAATAATGTCATGAATTTCTTTTAATCTTGTAAGAAAGTCTTATAGTGACTTCTGTTCTCCTGTTGAAAAGTCAGTACAGGTACTGAAATATCAATTGCCTGTGCCTCTATCCTTTTTCAGTTATGAATAGGCTTAAGTTTGTCATGCAAATAATGCCCCTCCAGTAGAATTCCTTGTTTAACCATACCTTAATACATGAATAAGTCTTTTCAGGATACAGATCTAGCCCACTACAGGTAAAATGCTATTGTGCAAAAGAAACATGATCAAAAACATAATCCTTCCTGCTGCAACAAATTTCTTTGTGATTTGATATTTAAATAACTTGTAAGTAGTGCTGGCAAGTGAAACAGAAATCTAGGAGAGCTATAACTTACTGTGGGTTTCTTTATTGACAAATATGAGCAATAAAAGATGTTTTATTTACATTAAACTAGTGAATCAGTAGCGCAGATTTCAACATGAAACTTAATGAAAAGCATTTTTTCACTTTCAGAGCAGTCTAGAGGCCAGACTATTAATGCCCTGTGAGATGATGACAACATACTTATATTTACACCCTCACTCAATATTCTTTTTCTGGAAGGAAGGAAGGAAGGAAGGAAGGAAGGAAGAAGGAAGGAAGGAAGGAAGGAAGGAAGGAAGAAGGAAGGAAGGAAGGAAGGA
>NW_020456199.1:1044881-1067440 GCF_003342845.1 Nothoprocta perdicaria | reverse complement strand
AATCACTTCTGAGTTTCATTTCACTTATTTTTTTTTTTTTTTCTTTTTTTTTTGGGGGAGGGGGGGTATCTCAGTAGAGAAAGTATTATCATGCTCCTCTTTTTTAAATTTAATTTTATACTGAGAACATTTATTACTTTCCAAGGAAATTTCAAAGGAATTAGTAATATGCAGACTGACCTATTTGAAAGGACTGAAGGACTGGGCACTCATACTTACTAAACATATGATTCTCATAAGCATATGAGCAGTGTGAACTCATGGCCAAGAAGGCCAATAGGATCCTCTCCTGCATTAGGAGGAGTGTTGCCAGCAGTTCAAGGGAGGGGATCCTGCCACTCAGCTCTGGGAAGGCCGCACCTGGAGTATTGTGTGGAGTTCTGGGCTCCCCAGTATAGGAGGGATGTGGAGCTCCTAGAGAGGGTCCAGTGACAAAGATGATTAAGGGACTGGAACATCTCTCGTATCACGAGAGACTGAGTGAGTTGGGCCTGTTTAGCTTGGAGATGAGAAGGCTCAGAGGGGATCTGATTAACATGTAAAAGTTCATGAAGGGAGAATGTAGGGAGGAAGGGGCCAAGCTCTTCTCAGTGGTGGCCAGTGACAGGACAAGGGGCAATGGGTACAAGTTGCAACACAGGAAGTTCCGTCTCCTTGTGAGGAGGAACTTCTTTCCTGTGAGGGTGACAGAGCAGTGGAACAGGCTGCCCAGGGAGGTTGTGGAGTCTCCTTCTCTGGAGGTCTTCAAAACCCACCTGGAAGCCACCCTGTTCCACATGCTCTAGGTGCCCCTGCTGGAGAGGGCCAGGAAGGTTGGACTAGATGATCTCTGGAGATCCCTTCCAACCTTAGACATTCTGTGATTCTGTTCTGTGATTCTAAGTATGTTTTAAGTTTTGATTTTATTTCCTTTGGATGGATGTGTGTTTTTAAAATTACTTGAAGACAATTAGTGGAATTAAGAGAAGAAGAAATGATACTGATCAGCACAAAAGTCTTTCAGTGGTGGTGAAATGATGAGGGTAATAATTTTCAAGTTCTGCTAGTGAAACCACTTATGCTTGTATCAAGCAAAATTAGATAACACAAGCAGCTAAAAGAGAATAAAGAAGCAAGATATACTGCTAAAAATGGTTAAATTGACAAAGAACTTTGATATCCACATGTGTTTACAAAAGATGCGTAATATGCAATCTTTTCCTGATATATTCTGTTACTTCATGTGATATTATTAAGACTCCTCTAATATGATGTTGAATCAAGCAGCTTAATCCAAAAAAACGGTAATTGACACTTGTGTACAAACACATAAAGTTCACACTTAAAAAGGTATATAGGGTCAACCTAAGATATCACTGTCATATAGAAAAAAAAAAAGCTAAAATCTAAGGAAATGTGTATTCAAGGTAATTATTTGAATAGTACCATTCAGCCTCCAGGAATGGTAATGTATTACTGTTATTCACCTATTCCTATTCATCCTGCTTCAGACATACTTGTGGAAAATATAGCTGATATGGAAATGTTCCTCACTTCACAATGATTGTTCAGCCCATTGTCACGTATTACCGTGTTTTACCAGGTTTGAAGGATTTGTAAGATCATATTAAATAAGTGTGCCAAAGGGACTGATATTCTTCCCTTAAATTGTACACTGTTTTGCTCCTTATTTTTTTTTTTTAACTTTAACAAGGAAGAAAAAATCTACAAACTCAGAGACTGGTTCAGAGCAATGACTTCTTCCCAGCATAGAGAGTAAGCATTTCTCAGCTGCTTGACATTTTTCAGACCTCAACTTGAGGGATAAAATTTTCTTTCTGTTTCATTTCTAATTCATTTTTATGCTTTGCACCTCTCCAGTGGTAAACTTAGAGGGGGTTGTGTTATTTATTTTCCTACATCTTTTCCTTTTTCCTTTATCTTTTAACAAGAAAAGAGAAGACGGAAAAGTTTCAAAAATGCAGTATCTGTAATTTTCATTTAACCCCAGAGCAAAAGGAATGTTTCCCAATTTAAAAGGGTCTAAGAGAAAGACTGGACTCAGCTTCTTAAGATATGATACTTTTTTTTTTTTTTTTTTTTTTTTTGGTAGAACTAGGTGAGACCTTTTATTGAAATTCAATATTTGGCTTGACTAAAATACCTCATAATGTATTTTCCTTTGGTGAAAGGACAAAAATATCTTCAAAAATACTTTTGCTTCCTTACATTGTGATACTGTGTTAAAAAAAAAAAAAAAAAAAGTTATTTATGTAGGATACAATCTGAGGACATATATATCCTTGATTTTCATTCATATACTTAGTTAGATTACTAYCCTGGAAGCCCAGGCCAGAGTCAAAACAGATCAAGGAAAAAATCCATTTCAATAGGGTGTGAGTCAATGCCATGTTATACTTTCTTTCTATGCATGTTCATAAATCTTGATGGTGAGACTTTTACACACTTGGAATCTTTCAGATTTCACAAATCTTAAAACCCATGATCCAAGAGATCCAAGAGACTGTTATAAAGATCTATATCACTACATCTTGTTGGAATTTTCTTGAACCTTTTTTCTATTTCAGGTAGGTTATCATCAGAAAGGAGTAGGTTTGAAGTCTTTTTTCTGTATCTCCTTAATTCTCTCTCCTCTCACAAAAGAAAGTTCTGAAGAATTAGCTTGATTTTTTCTGGCATTTCCTTCAAAATAGCTAAGTTCTAGTTTTATCTATACATTTCAGGGRAAAAAAAAAAAGAAACAAAAATAAAACTTAAAAACAAGTTCTCTACTTGCCTCCTTAGAACTGTACAAACATTTTTGTTCTTGAAAGAAGTGACCATTTGGGAAACCAAAAGATGACCAGGACATTAAAAATAGTGAAATTAAACTGAAAAGGAAAGGTACAGGATTTGAAGTAAAAAAAAAAAAAAAAAATCCCTTGTAATACATTCTAACAGATTTATCAGACATGGATAGGGCCATAGTTACTGCAGCATATGCAGTATATGCATTGTAAAGTATTTATACAGGAAAAACGTTGTCACTGTTTACACTTCACCACTGTACTGGTCATGGAAAGCCATTTACTCTTTCCTCAGTCACTCAGCACTGGTCAGGTTGAGTCTTACCAAATTGGTAGYTCTGTCTCAATTAGAAACGTAATGAGATATCTATACAGTAATAAGAAATGCTGCTCATGAACATCCAAGTTAGTGTTGCTGTCTGCAGTTTCTACCTGAAAATTTTCCATGAAATATGTAAGCAGGTGCTATATCTCTGCTTTGAAAGATATTTGTAAAAACATCTTATATGCAAAATGTTGGTCTTTTTTACAAAGACTTAACATGGCCAGCTAGACAAGCTATGACAAATACAGTCTACATTTTGTTGTATGTCTAGTATAAAGCTCGTATTTTTGACACCATCCTTTGTGCAATGTATTTCAAGAAATAATGTTCTCTTCAAAACTGATCATGTTTTCAGATAGTTTCACCTAAAATATGTTGGAAATAGAGTTTTTAGGGAGCAGCTTACCCCATCAGTACCTTTGCCGTTTATTTTTCCAGAATCATTAGTGATATTGTGATTTCTGAATGTCATCAATGAGATGTAAAAAAGGCATGAAGTGTTTATCTATCACAGCCTGGTTATATGAGAAGAAAAATTATGGAGTCTAAGTGCCAGGAATAAAATATAAACGGTGTTAAACATCACTGCAGAGAACAATCACATGCAATATAATGACAAGAAATGCTTCTACTGAGATTATAAAATACTGCTGTATTGATCGATTTAAAAAAAAAAAACTGGATTCTGTTCTTCCTGATCTTGAATTGTTTTTAACTTTTCTATTTATATTCAACCACAGATGTTTGTATGTTTTTCTTATTTTTGAGACCTCCTCTTAAAGTAAAAAAAAGCTGAGAAAAGAAAGACTGACACCATAAATTTCAGAAAAAAAAAAAAAAAAAAAACATTCTCACCATGAGCAAAAACTTGATATTTCCTGTTTGATATGGCAATTAAAATAATAAAAAAGGAACATTTTCCCCCATTACTCCAACTGATTCCTTGTTTTGAAAGAAAGGGTAGACTATTATTTGTCTAGAATATTGTCATGTGATAAGATGACTAACAACAGAAATGAAAGGTTAACAGGACAGTGAATTCTGCAAACACAGAAGAGAACACTTCCACTCATTCTGGCGTGTAGTGTACAGAACTGTAGTGTACGGAACCTTCCTAAGTCTGACTTCTAATGAGAAAATGAGTGAAAGAGTAAAATAAGTGACCTAGAATAGGAGAGTTAAATAATTCACTTAGACATCCATCCTAGAGACTGATAGTAGCCTGACAGTTATGGACAATTAGCTTTACTATTGCCGAGGCAACAGCTCTGCTTTCATAAACTATTTAAGTAATTTAGCAGTCTGCTTAGCATCAGGTCTCTGTGCAGGCATTGTTAATAACTCCTTGTTGTTTAATGAGCTAGTAGGACACTTTTGCTTGTGAAAACAGACTTTTTGCACTAATTGTAGTACTTTGAAAGACAATTGCTTTAGCAGAGTAGCATGACAAGGAAGTTTTTATTATTAAGGCATGGTCTTCATGCACTTGACATTCTGTAAAAAAAACTTAATTGATATTATTTAACATATGTGATCTTTTTTTTTTTTTTTTTGTTTTCCTTACAAACTCTACTGTTCTACAGCATAGCTACTCTACAAAATTTATTTTCTTATGCTATTTGCAATCAGGGCTGTCTGTGAAATATGCTTTCAATGAATCAACTTCTAATTCTTAGAATTATTTAGGATTTCAATGTAGAACTTAGAATATCAATATTTCATAGAATTATGACAGGAATGCAAATAAAATATGTATTTTTATTTTCCAGGGAAAACCTGAGGAGTCTTACACTTTTAATCCTCCAGTCATTGGCTGTGCAGTGAGGACATAGTGCTGAGGTGGTAAGTTGTACATTTTTTGCATTGACCAGTTTAAGCGTTGTTTTCAAATATATAGGCCTAAAAATATCTTGAGTATTAGAGAGTGACAAACTGCCTTTTTTGGCAAATTCAGAAGAGTAAGTCTGGACAACTGAATTAATGCAGGAAATCTGGATCACAGACACTTGAGATTTGTTCTATGTTGACAGATATACTTTATATCATATAAATAGTAGAGATGTTTTGTACATAGGCAGTGTCTGTTTTTCAGAAAGTCTTAGACATTTTTCTGGGTTGGAAATTCTTCCGGGGTTGGTTGATTGTTGTAGAAGTGGTAAGTTTGGTAGAGCATTCATCACTGAGCAATTCTTGATATTCAACGGTTTTAAAAGATGTAGTGGTCTATTTTTCATCCTTTTTTCAGCCTTGTATTTCAGAATTTTCCTCTGCCTCACCACTCCTGTAGGACTATTCTATGAAGGTTTTTTTTTTTTTCCTCTCGTGAGTCTAGGGAGCACTGACATATCTAAGAGGTGATTGTGTTCTATAAGTGCTCCTTTAATTACAGATTTTTATGAAGCTCTAAATTATACCATGATTTCTTGTTACCTTGATACATCTCATACAACAATATCGGACTAAGAATTCTGAGTGATAAGCATGCTTTTTAAATGAGATTTTTTTCCCTTTTACCCTATTTTCCCCTTTTGCTAAGGCAACATGGGCAACTGTCATGTATTTTTATTTGTCAGAACAATTTTGAATAATGAAGTGGCCCAATGACTTTATGTCACAGTTCAGAAAACTATGTGTTTTCATTTCTAGTGCTTTCTCTGCCCTCAGTATACTTTCTGACCTCTAATAGTTTAAATACTCAAAGCCTTAAAGTAGCAAATGTTCTTTTTTTGTTTGTTTTGCAATAAACTGAATTACAGTACTACTGAAATTTAAGTAATGAGAAATACAAACCCTGATCTTTCTGTAAGACATTAAATGTTTTTGTCACATTAGATTTTTTGTTTTGTCTATTCTTTTATCTGTTCCTTAATAAAACTGTAATTATGATTTCCCAGCTCCTGCTATGCATCCTTTTTATATATAAAAAAGTTTATATGAAAAATATTAAAGCTCTACAAGCAGTAAACACTGAGAAGAATAAATTTATATACTATTTCATTTGCTGTTGATATAGGAAAGGACATTATATGGTGTACATTAATTGCAGAGCTAAGACAACTGACCTGGAATGTTTTTGTTGTTGTTRTTTGTTTTGTTCCATTCTACTCATTGATAAATGAAAAATTTACAAAATAAACAGGTGAAATCACTTTTAACTTTAAAAGTAGAGACCATCTTATCTACCTAATCGAGTTAAATTAGATTAGCATTCTGAGTTCCCTCTTTTTGTGATACTGTAGAACTATATTATCACCTACCACATCTTGGCCTAAAAGCAGAAGTGGTTTCATACAGCTATTATTTATTCGAGTAAATATTATCAAAAACATTAATGAACAAAAATGGTTTTCTTCTTTTATTTTTTTCATGTCTTCACATATCAGTGTCAAGTTAAAGTCTATTAATTTTAATTTAGCTACCAAAGTTGATACTCTTTTCTATGAAAGCAATAAAACTGTACCCTAAAATTAAAAGTTGATTGATTTTAATTGGAAATTCAGTGTTTTATTTTTGCCACCTTGGTGGCCACTATTGTAGTCTTGGACATGTCAATATACTATGCTTCTCAAGCAGATGTATCAACGGTGCAGAAATATAGCACAAATCCCAGTGCACAACCCCCAGAATACAATTATATGATTTTACGTGCAGACTTCTTGAACAGAGATACTTCTACAATGCTTTCTGTGCTATATATGTAAGATGAGACAATTTGCCTTCATTACTGTTGCAGTTTGATGGGGCGGGGTTGGGGCAAATTTGGGAAGACATGAATCCCATCATGTTCCAGCTGATCCTCAAAAGTTAGAGGCACTGAGGGCAGCTCATCTCTTAATGGGCATAACAAATACTGTGGTAACTATAGACTCAACTGTGGCAGTGCCAGATTCACATCAGTCTGTCAACTGTAGGTCCCATTGCCTTCAAAACAAGCAGTTGACAAATAGTGCGATTTATTCAAATACAACATTTAGGGAACAGGTTTCAGATGTTAGTACAGGAAATTCCCTATTGCAGTGTGGGGTTCTTAGCTACTGCCTAGGGTACAAATGTGCAATTATCACGCACCTGAGAAGATGGGAGAGGGCTCTCAACCTTGAGGATTCTGCCCCTGACTGGAGGGGTAGAAAGGGGGTCAGCCTGTCAACTAGGGTCTTCCCTCCTTAGCCTCCATCTTTCTTACTTCTTCCTTCTTTCTCCTTCCGCTGTTCCTCCTTCCCTCGTTCCTCCTTCCATCTTACTACCCTCCTTAGTTCACCTTTTATTTATTTTCTATTAGATTTAGGTAGAGCTTGAGTAACTCTAGTCATACTTACTTTCATTATTGATTGGTTTAGAAAGTCTCCTGAGTTAATCAAAACTAGTCTACCACCATTGTTGGCCCAGCAGCAGAGATCTTATCATACCAAGAGGCTTATCAGCCATGTGGTAACACCAGGTTGCCACCTTTGCAAGGGGAACAGCAGAGTTTGACTGYGGTATCTTCACTCTCCCTCCATTCACTTATCACCTGCACAACACCATCAGGTTACCAYATCCGCAGGAATCCTACCAAGTTTGGCCATGGTGTCTCCATTCTGCTCTACTCTTTGTTTGCTCTCATTAGTTTGTACTTGGAGAGCAGATAATGTTGCCAAGCGAATTGTGGAACGTAGATTCCGCACACACCAACCAATATGGAAGTGGTAACTATCTGTCAACTCAAGCAAGCTTCTGTAATGCCATAACTTGTGTTACACTCTGAATTTTCTCTAATTTCCCCTTTTTCAAGCTTAGAAATAATTTGTTTATCATTTATGGACATTTATGTTGGAAAAATACGTAGATGCAATGTAGCTACAATGTTTTAGTTTTCTTGATTATATAGAGAAAGGTATTTTAATAAAGAGATTAAAGAAAGGTAAGTAAGTATTAAAGGTATTTTGGTGTATTGATATGTTGAATAAGAGGAGAAAATGTTCAGAATGTTCAAGAATGTTCAGAATGTTCAAGGTTGGAAGCGATCTCGAGAGATCATCTAGTCCAACCCCCCTGCTCTAGCAGGTAGACCCAGAGCACAGGGCACAGGGTGACATCCAGGAGGGTTGGGAACACCTCCAGAGAAGGAGACTCCACAACCTCCCTGGGCAGCCTGGTCCAACGCTCTGTCACCCTCACTGTCAAGAAGTTCTTCCTCATCTGGAGATGGAACTGCCTGTGTTTCAAGTTATACCCATTTCCTCTTGTCCTGTCACTGGCCACCAATAAGAAGAGCTTGGCCCCTTCCTCCATACATTCTCCCTTCATGTAATGAAGGAGATGTTAATCAGATCCTCTCTCTGCCTTCTCATCTCCAAGCTAAACAGGCCCAACTCACTCAGTCTCTCCTCATACGAGAGATGCTCTCGTCCCTTAATCATCTTTGTCACTCTCTGCCGGACCCTCTCTAGGAGCAACACGTCCCTTTTATACTAGGGAGCCCAGAACTGCACAGATCAATGTATTAAAATTCCTGTATACAGATCAATGTATTAAAATTCCTAACATTGTCAGTTTCATATTTTGGCAATCTGAAATTAAAATAGTAAAGCTTTAATCTTTAGGACATATTTTTGAAGCTAGTTTAGACTATGTGAATTTTGAAGTTATTGCAGTTTGACAGTTGTTTAGTTCTCTGAAATATGATGTTGGACTGAGTTCAARTGGTGAATATAAAGAAATATGCTAGAAAACTTTTGCAGGTTATGACAGTGGTTCACCTCTTGCCACCATAACAGAAGGGTCAAAGCCCAGATGTCCCTACACAGCTAATGGGCACCTCATGTCAAAAAGCCCTTTTTGTGGCTCAGAAATAATGAGACATCCAATGTTTGTTGTTGTTTTCTTCAGGCAATATTTTTGTTGTTGTGGGAGAATTTCACTTCAACTATCCACTTACCATCAGAATAAAATTCAGTCTACCATTTAATCAAGCTAAAATTAGAGAGAAAAATAGTTCTCTTCTTTAGATTAAATAAGTAGTGTTCCTAAGACAATGACAGATATTTCTCCTAAAGCGCTAAAGGACCTGAAGAAAAGCTCACTTGTTGCTTGCAGCACAGACCAAGCAAATCTTCACAGAATGTTAGATAGTCTGAAAATTATTGAAAAGTTTGAATATTCTTTTGAGAATAGTAGAGATTTTCCTTCATTTCCAAAGTTTGCAACTACTATAAAATACAATGGAAACTATTCTTAATAAGCACTGTATCCAAATAATACTATTTTATCTTCCAGATATGCAATACTTAACAAATAGAAGAATGTAATCTACTTTAGTGTATCTCAATTGCTGTGTSCTCGGGTTAGGAGCTGTGCTGTAAAAGGTGATGCTCAGACCACCTTAACTCCTAAGCTGAGTTACAAGGCACAGAAGGTTATAATGCTTCCTGGAAGAAAGAATACTTTGCTTCGTCTCCTCATGTCCACTTTTACCTTTTCATGGTCAAGTAATTTTGTATTGATGCAACAGTTGTGGATTTTTGTGCAATTTTCTCTCTTTTATTGTAAATTAATTTGCCGAGAACTGGAATTAGAGAGAATGGCCTTCTGTAGCTTTTCTATTTTTTTTTTTTTTTTAATTTGCAGATTATTTTGCAACATATTATTCAGCCTCATTTTAAATGCCACAATCTGTCATCCCCTGAGAAACTAAGGGAAAATACAGCAGAACCAAACTCTCATTGAAGTGTTGCAAGGTGCCATGTTTAACAATTCTGCTCAGCCAAATCTCCAGAGTAATTGCTAATAGAAGGCAGTCATTTTTGCCCAGAACTCTTATTTCCTCAGCATACAAATTCACCTCCTGCTCACTGTTCAGATGAATCGTGTCAAATGGAAAGACATTCCTTTTATTGGATGTACAAGGCAAAGTCTCTGACTAGGGATGTGATTATTCGTTCTGTATAGTCTGTAATTTGCTTGCTAAATGTGTCCATAACTGAACACTGAATTGCTTATAGATATTATGTGATCCTCCTGGTTTGCCTTGCCTTCTCTGTTTGCTCTATCATTGTTGTTGAAATTTAGTATTTGCCCATATATTTTTCACACTGTCTCAGCTTCTTCAATACTGAGTCTCTGTTTTACTAAAAATTGTAACTTCTTTTTTCATTATGTCTATGGCCTCAGCAGAGGTGTATCTACATGAATGTAGTGGGTATGTCTCTGAGATAATCATGTGCACCTAAATACTTTCTTGTATACTCTCCATAGAATTTTCTGAGATACATACTATTAATGTCAATTACGTATCTACTTGTTTTGCAAACACTATATTGTTAATGTGACTTGTGCATTTATGCCAATAGGAGTATGTATCTTATAAATATATGCTCATTAATAAGTGAATGCATTCACTAGTTTTTATAAATGTTAAGATCAGTTAAAGTAAAATATGAATTATGTATCAATGTGCAATTTAAGGTTTTATACTGTTTTGAATGTCATCATTGCTTTGAGAGGGCTTGTTTATGTATGCGTACTGAAAAAGATATAATGTGCCAAAAATATATTATTCCCAGAGAAAATCTTTGTATTTAGTTCATGATTTGTTGTGTTGCACAGAATTGATCAAAACTTTGTAGTAAAACACCTTGTTCTTCTTTAGAATATTCTTGGTATATAATAGGATGCTGAAATGGCCAAACAGATTTTTCATAGTTAATCATATTTGTTTGTTGTTTTTCAGGCTTTGATCATTACGTATCTATCTTGCAGTTCTTATAGTAACCATTTTCATAATATTGAATGAAACTAGAGCAGATTATACATAATCGGCAGCAAAAATACGAATTTACCTAGTCAAATTATTTAATATATACTGCCAGTTTTAGTAGCTAATACTTATAGAATGATATACAGAACGGCATAGTTGATCTTGACAAAAGCAGACTTTACACATAGTCCTAAGACTGGTTAATGTGATGTGGGAAAGATGCAATCTCTCTAGAATAGAGTTCAATATCAGTGATGCTTTATCCATATTCTGAGACACTTTATCTAATTTTCGAAGAGAAGCTATGCACAGCATTCCTTTTTTTTTTTTTTTTTAATTTATCTTTCTAATTTTTAGTTTGAATCCTAGTGCACTTTTCACTTCTTAAACACTTCATATTGCTCTTGTGATCCCTCCAGATGATGCAACTAAAAGTTAGATGCGCTTAGGCTATGAACAAGGTTCTACAATTATCTTCACTCATATTCTCTGTATGTTACTTCCTGGTCCAATCTTGAGTGACAGTTGGCCTCTTTTCCAAGAGCACACAATTAATAAATAAGTATTTAGATGTGTTCTAGGTGAATACTTGGAGTTTATATGAAGGCATTTCCTAGTAGAAAAGTGTAGAAACTCTGTTCTGTGTCCATGAAGTTGTTAAAAATTAGCTTTATTTAAAGATTTAAGTATTAATTATGTCATATGTGTCATATATAACTATGTCATATCCAATTCTGAATGCATAATATCATATATTTCTTCCCATTATATTAGAAAGTCTTTGAGAAATTTAATTAATTTTCTGTTTTACATATCCACATGTCTAACATGTATTTTATTTTTTCTTTTATTAAACATGAGTAATATTGGTGTTCTTTAAATCATCCAGTAGTTGATAATAAAATCTTAATGGTTAAGATTAAAAAAAAAAAAAAAAAAAAAAGCAAAATAAAAAGCCCTTAAATCTATTTGTTTTCTTTGCCATTTCTCTCTGCTTTTTTTTTTTGTTTTTGTTTTTTTTTCATTTTCAACTTCTTTTCAGTTTCATAGTTTCACTAATTGATCACTACATTTCTTATCTCATAGACCTGTGAGGATGACAGTTGATGTATAAAAATGACTTTTCTCTGCTTAAAACTAGGCATGTAAATGCCAAAGGGTTGCCAAAGTGCAGATCCCCTGAGGATTCATGATCTGCCAGAAATCCCAAGAGACTTGGTCCACCTGGATTTGGTTATTTTCAGGTAGAGAATAGTACCAAGCACCTGGCAAAGGACACATAATAAAAATGCTTATCTTCTCAAATGTGCAGTTTTACCATTTCTCTTCAGGCTGAAACATAAAAAATATATTTCTGATAAACACCATACTGTCATACAAAAGGAAGGGATTTGTATGGAATATACCATTTTAATATCATGAATTCCACAGCTATAATGAGTAACTGCCCTGTAATGGATTTGAGACCATCATGACACTTGGCTTCAAATTTGCCTTACTGCACATGTTTTTTATATCTGCAGTTTCCAAGTTTTCATCACACATCCACTCTTGGTAGAGTTTTTTGAAAGCAGCTATAGAATACCTGATGTTTTATTGTAAATATGGTAATGTAAACTGTATCATGGAATTATATAGAATAAAGTTTTTTTTAACCAAATCTCACCTTTATAACTTCTCATTCATTTAAAGTCTATGGTTAAGGAGTGCTAGAGATTTGTCATACCTAAGCAGCAGAGAATATAATGTTCTCAAATTCTTGCTTGAATTATTAATATCATCTAACTGCAGGATCATATTTTTTACTGCTTTTCCTGAGCAATACAGCATCATCTAAGACACTCTGTTAGTTTCTTAATCACTTATTCTCTGGAGAAGAAAAAGAGGGCAAGGACTTGAGTAATTAGAATAAATTCTCTTTTCAAACTAAACTTTTTTTTTACAGTCAATAGAATATAATTATATAACATTGAATGTGTCCTATTTTAAATTATCAATAATTACAAAAGGTTGGTGGTTAGTAAGTTAGTAGGTTAGAAAGTTAGTTAAAGTTAATAGCAGTTCTAAAATCATAATAGTTATATTATCATCATTATGATAATGTGAAACATATTTCTCTAATTTACTACAAAGATTAATCAAAATACAAGATTTGTAATTAAAAAAAAATTATAGAAATACGAACTTTGTATAAAAACCTTTGTCACTGATTGCTTTCACTTCATGGTTTTCATTCCTGTAGATTACTAAAAAATGCATGCTCTGTAACTAGGTAGACTAGTACTCAGAGTTCTTTCAAATTGGATTTATAGTATTCTTTAAGTTCCAACATGAGAAACTCCAATAACCGGAACAGGAAAAAGAATCCTGTCTAGAAGYTTATGCCTGATCCTGTGCTCATTTTGGAATGTGAGTTAAAGTTAAGAGAGAATTTCAAATTAGCTCAATCCCTGGATTAATGAGATAAGGTAAAATTTCCTCAAAGAGATGTTTTAAAAACAATACAGAATAGTCTCTTTTAGATCTTTAGCAAGAATTAAAGTACAACAATATTAGAAAAATGCTAGCTAAGGATTTATCACAACACAAAAAAGAAATAATTTTTCCATAAATTCTTTGATGAGGGCTAGAAAATCTTGACACATTTTGTGTTTCTGCTATTTAGTGTATGATCTGATGACACTATCATCTGACATACAACTTCTGTCTTTTTTTTCTATTTGTCTGTTTTGTTTTGCTTTGTCAATAAATGGCATGTGAGAAAGTAAGTTTCGCAAATTCCCGGGTGTATGTATGAAGGAACTATGAGCCCTGTTACTAAGACCAAATTTTACGTAGACATATTCACTTTGTGTTATTGTAGGTGACTTTGTTCTACTCCCACTGTTTCTTTGTCTGCTTAAATATTTATCTGAGGTAATAACAGTAATTATAAAATGTAAGTCAACAGCTGTTAGCACACATATTTTTGTTGCTGACAAATTCAATTAAAGGCATTGCTAGCTAAACCAATCCAATAGCATTAAGCTTACAAAAGGTCAACTCTGAATTATTGTTTCCCATAATAATTTCCCAGCCTATTAAGATCATAAAATTCATTTGAAATTGAAAGCTATAAAAATAAATTATGGAAAATGCCTTGGTAGTTTGTGGATATTCTAGAACATAAAGCTATGCATCTCTCATACATAACATCTCTGCTAATATTGTCCCAGTTGTAGCACAGCAAGAGTTGAGGCCTAGCAGCTTTCCAAAGAGCCTATTTCTAGAAATGCTGCATCTAGTTAGGAAAGTGGGGTGCAAGAAATATTTCTCAGGAGTTTTCTTTTTTCCTGGATACAAACCTAGCAATTTTCCTTTTTTTTTTTCCCCCATTATTTTATTTTAAAATATTTTGATTATGTTTTAGCAAATGGCAAATGTTTTTTGAATGAGAGAAGGCTTGATACAGAGTAGGAAATAAAAACATTTCAATAATGACAGCATCTTTTGAAATTCAGCAAGCCCAAATAAAGCTCTAGTTCTATAATCCACTGACAGAATTTTGTAATACACAAAGATACAATTGCTGAAAAAAAAAAAAGAGATCTTTAAACTAAGGCATACAAGAGCTGTACTTCATATATCTGATTTAAGCTTATGGTTTGCTAATAAAAGCTCATTAAAAGTTTTTTTTTTTTTTTGGCTTTTTTTTTTATGAGATATTAGTGAAAATTGACGAAAGGAGAGAGTAACTGAGTAACTAATTGATTTTATTGGAGAAAACTACTAAGCACAGTATGTTTCTTCCCACACCACTATCTCACATGTGGAGGAACTGAAGATGTGTCTATTATAATATCGGGTGTAGAAATCATATATCCCGTTTGCTTTCCTTTATCCATCTGTATCAGTTACTGGAAAACATATTTCTTCTCTCTGAGAAACTTACCTCAGTTTATCTATGTATTTCCATTCTTAGGAATAATAATCTAAAATGAAGAAGACAAAAGAAAAAAAAAAAAAAAAAGAAAAAGAAAGAAGTATTGTAATAGACAGGTGTTGCCAAAACCTTCCCCAGCTTCTTCACAAATATGAAAATATCTGATATATAATTATTCCAGAACTGTAATTTGGTGCACGTTAACCAGAACATCTTCATAATCTCACAATTGTGTGTTCATTACAGGTGTTCATTAAGATGAATAATGGTATAAATCTTCAGCCTTTTCCAACGGAAGGCAGGCATTCTTATTCCTTAAATAGAGGCTTGTTTTGCTTAGCCTTGGCCTTTCTTTATAAAACTTGTTTTTTATATTAAAAAAAAAAGTGTAATGTAATGATGCCTACTACATATTTCCTTATTTAAATGTCCTTTTTTTAAAGTGTCTCGTCTCTTGATAGTAGGTAAGTGTAACATAATAGAGGTTACTGAGAAAGTTGAAGCTGCTAAGTACTTAAAAACACAAAAAAATATCAAGAGACCTCATTCTGAATTTAGTATATACGGTATATGGACTGTGTGTAGCACGTGGTGTATATATACATATATGGTATATATATATATATATATATATATATATGTATATGTATATATAAAAAAAATCCAAAAATCTTAGTTTTGGTTTATGTCCTGATGAATTGTAATTCATGCTGCTTACCATCAAACAATCTGTTTGGAATCAACTTCTGACAGATTCCTAAAGTGTGCACAGGTTTGACTGTCCTTTCTATAACCATATTCTGTCACAAGTTGTAATTGCAAGTTAATTAGCAGTTAGCGATGTTAGCGGTGTCCCCCAGGAGTCAGTCCTCGGTCTGGTCCTGTTCAACTTATTCATTAACGACCTGGATGAAGGGCTGGAGTGCTCCCTCAGCAAGTTTGCCAATGATACCAAACTGGGAGGAGTAACTGATAGCCTTGAGGGCTGTGCTGCCATCCAGAGGGACCTGGACAGACTGGGAAACTGCGAGGTGAGAAATCTCATGAAGCTCAACAGGGGCAAGTGCAGGGTCCTGCACTTGGGGAAGATTAACCCCGGACACCAGTACAGATTAGGGGTTGACCTGCTGGAGAGCAGCCCCGCAGAGAGGGACCTCAGCGTTATGGTGGATGACAAGTTGACCATGAGACTGCAGTGTGCTCTGGTGGCCAAGAAGGCCAATGGAACCCTGGGGTGCATTAAGAAGAGCGTCTCCAGCAGGTCGAGGGAGGTGATCGTCCCCCTATACAGAGTCCTAGTAAGGCCTCATCTGCAGACTGTGTCCAGTTCTGGGCTCCCCAGTACAAGAGGGATGTGGAGCTGCTGGAGAAAGTCCAGCGCAGGGCTACSAGGATGATCAGAGGCCTGGAACATCTGCCCTATGAGCAAAGGCTGAGAGAGCTGGGTCTGTTCAGCCTGGAGAAGAGGAGGCTGAGGGGGGACCTGATCAGCGTGTATAAATACCTCAAGGGAGGCAGTGAGGAGGAGGGGGTGTCCTCTTTTCAGTGGTGGATAGCAATAGGACTAGAGGAAATGGCCACAAGCTGAGGCACCAAAAGTTCCACAGGAACTTAAGGAAATATTTCTTGACAGTGAGGGTGACAGAGTCCTGGAACAGGCTGCCCAGAGAGGCTGTGGAGTGTCCTTCTCTGGAGATCTTTAAAACCCGCTTGGACGCAGCCCTRTGCCACTTGCTTTAGGTGACCCTGCGTGAGCAGRGGGGTTGGACTAGATGACCTCTGAGGTCCCTTCCAACCTTAAGCATTCTATGATTCTATGATTCTAATAACATTTATCAAGGAGATTATTTTTTGTTCTTTTTCTTACAGGAAGCTAGAAACATTCAGATGTAAGATTGAAGAAAACAAGGCATATTTTCCTTCAGATTAGTTTAAAAGTGGGAAAGTGATTAAGGCTTCATTTAAAAATATAAATACCTGTTTTGACATTTTATTTTGAGTTTATTTATGTGAGAGAAGCATAATTTAAACATATTAACCAAGCTTGAGAATCTGCATTCATAAATTCAGATTACTCTTACATCGTGATGCATATATGTTTTGCTGTTGTTGTTTTTCCTGGTTTATACCTGAAAATAAATGTGCACTTTGAATATTGGTTCTGTTTAAGTAAACCGTGGACAGTCATAGAAAATTTAACGTTATTTGATGCAGATCAAAGGTTTTCTTAGTAAATTTTTTTGAATAATATTTTATTTGAGACAGCTAAGTAGCTAATTATTCCAAAACTGATTTGAAACAAACTGAWGGGAAGATTCCTTTTAATTTCAGTGGGAATTGATGCTGATATCTGCCTGCATGGTCCTGAAAAATTAGTTTTCTCAAATTTTCAATTTAAAAAMGAAAAAAAAGAATTTATTATGATCGATATGAAAAAAAAGATGTAATGAAAAATTCTTATTACTTATAAGATGCTTTAAAATCTACCAATAAGAGATATTTAAAAGCATTAATTTACAGAAAAAGGAAAGTAAAATTATATAGAAAGTCCTAATAGAACTGTTATAAGTTTATCCTTATATGTGCTGGGTGATCATAATGTAAAATTTCCGTACAGAATAGAGTGTAAAAAAAAAAAAAAACAAAACTTGTGCCCAATTATAATCTTTAAATTTCACACATTAGTTCTGGACAGGGAAATAATACTTTCATTTTCCATTGAAATTGTAAAATAGATATATTGAAACTGCTGGTGATTATAGTTAATGTACCACTGGCCTCTTTGATTTAAAGGCTTTGCATGAGTAAGGTATGGTGTCTTCGGTGGCTTAAGCATGACACCCTCATGTCCAGCCTTATCAGAAGTAGTGCTGTTATTTGGAGTAGTCTGCATATATTTGTGAATGATGAACAAATAGCAAATATGTATTTGTAGATCAACCGTCAACTTCAGAAGAAAAATACTGCTTTCAAGGGGCAGGGAAAGGCTTTGGGATGCGGCCTTGAATTGTCTAAAAATGAAACGATTTTGTTTGAGGTTTGTGTATGATTACTTTAGGCAGATGTTGTACCTACTAAGTAGAGCTGAATGCTTCAAAATTCTAAAATAATCTAGAGACTTCAGTGTCAACAGGATTTTCTGTGCCACAAATACACATTGCAAAGAGATTGTTACTGAAGTGTGTTTACCATTGCCAACTGTAGAGTTGTAAAGGAATACAAAGAAGGATACTCCTCAGAATGTTTTGTAGTTTGCTATTGAGCATGCTAGTAAATCAAAGCATCTCTCAGATGCTTCAGAAAGTGAAGTTTTTTAACTGAATTACAACTTCTT
Organism: Nothoprocta perdicaria; assembly: GCF_003342845.1. Classification (NCBI taxonomy): domain Eukaryota; kingdom Metazoa; phylum Chordata; class Aves; order Tinamiformes; family Tinamidae; genus Nothoprocta; species Nothoprocta perdicaria. The sequence continues at coordinate 1,049,338 of NW_020456199.1, read as the reverse complement.
AAAATTGACACAAGTCAAGAGTAACTAGAACAACCTCAAATAAATTAGTTGTACTCCCTAGAGACAATTCATTGACAGAAAAGGAAGGTATGGAATTTTAAATCTGTTGAACTGAATCAAGGCTATCAGAGTGTGAATTAATTGTATTTTTCAAGATGGGTTATTTATTCTTCCTACTAACAGCACATTTAAAGATAAAACATAATTACAGTAATTATATAGCTCCCTCTTAAATACTCATCCTTTTAGTGTAGTGAAAATTATCATCTATTTTGCTTGATTTCTCCATTCAGAACTTTTATGTTGATATTCATATATATGTGAAGATATATGTATGTATCAATCTCTAACATATGTAAATGGACATTAGCTATATTTATGCCTCTGTTTTCTTCCAATTGAGAAAACACTTTGACAATGCTTTAAAAGCACTGAGGCAGCTTTACTGCAGAGTATCATAGATGAGCTAGTGCAACCAATCATCTTCTCTGAGATGTGCGATGTTTCTACTGGTAACGTATTACTCTGAAAGGAAAACACCTGAGGACAATTTAATTTTTTTTTCTTGTAGTTCCTGTACTAGGGTAACATGTTTTTCTTCCCTCAATATCTCTGAATTTTGTTATTACTTTTCCTGTCTCAGGGTTTAGTTAATCTTCTGGGTCTTCTGTCTGCAGTGCTACAGCATCTCTCTCTCATCATCTTCAATCTCTGAATGACTTTCTCTGGTTTCCAAAAACTAATTGCTTTGTCAATAGCCAAGAGTTTTTCCTTCTGCCTGAAATCTTTTCCCAGATTGCAGTCTGGCATCTTTTACTAGATTCAGCTAGCCCAAGGCAAATCTGGATCTACATTATCTTTTCACTAACATCTCTTGTACTTTCACTTTTTTTCTTCTATGTATTTTTATTTAAGAGTATAGTGCTTGCATAAGACATCCAGTAAGCCTCAGGGTCTGCAATGCAGTTTGTTGGTGTTTTTAAATGCCTGACTTAATTGAAAGTTGTTAAAATTCCATGCGGTGCTGAACTGGCTTATGTCAAAAGCAAAGCTGGTTGACAGATGTCTTTTGCGAACACTTCTTTGTTGGTGTATTGTGAAATCCTGCTTAGGTCTCCTTTATCTGCTCACATTTTCTTATTTATTTATTTATTTATTTATTTATTTATTTATTTATTTATAAGCTCTTGGGAATTGTCAACATCTGTTTGTTTTTGCTACTTAAATCACCTTTTCCATCCCTGCCATGGTAAAAGAGTTGTATCAGTGTCTGCATGGTATCTGCTCCATGCCATGCTACAGGAGCTGCTACCCACAAGATTATGTGGTTTAGGATTAAATGAGAAGACTCGGAGAGCTGTCCATTCTGTCCTTCCGCCATTTTGAACAAATTTGAAGAGATTGTTTAGAAGAGTTCAATCTCAATGTTGTCCTGGCTTTAGATCATGTGTCATGAAAGGAAAGGATCTGTGGGGGAGAGAAGGCATATTTACAGCAGTGTTTTCATTAAGTTGGAAGTATTTATACTTGAGAGGTTACAAGGTTGGCAAAAGTGCATTAGGGAAATTTCTGTAAAACTGTGGATCATTTCTGTAAAGCTGTGGCCTCTATTACATGAAGTTACATGAAGAATACATGAGGTTACATGAAGAATACTTGTTACCTTGAGCCCATCTTGAATGATTCATTCACACTTTAATTTTCTCTGTAATGTAAATTATAGTGTCTTGCAATAGACATTTAAATATGTCATAGTCTTGTAAAATGTTCCATTTTTAACACATGTAAAATAGTTCCAGAAGGGCATGCAAAGAATAGTGAAGTTCACTACAGTTTTTATTACATGCAACATACTTCTTTCCCAAGGACAAGAAAATTGGAAACAGGTTAACAGTATTCAATTCAACCAAGCAATGTTTTGCAATTATATGCCTCTATAATGATGTGAGCTTCTTCCTTCAYGATGTGAAATCAAAGCTAACAGCTTGAACACTGTCCCTGATCAGTTAGTCCTCTTTTCAAAACCAAACAAAACAGAAAGAACCTTAAYTGTATTGTTTCCTCTAATCTATTGTAATATTAGCAGGATTTCTAGTAATAGTTTTATGTAATATTATTAAGAGCGTGTTTTCAAGGAATATAAAGCACAAACCTGTCTACAATATTAGTGCCTGAGTGTTTTATTTACGAAATATCACATAAATCATACAAAATCTATCCAACTTGGCCACAGAATTTTCTTCTATAATTTATTTTGACCACCCATCACCACTGTCTGAAAATGAACTTCTCTGAACTTTAASATATGAAAATATTACCCTGGAGCATTTTAAACTGAAAAAAAAAAAAAAAATGGTTATCTTATTTCTTAGCTTTTTGGAGTACATCATTTTATATGATAATGATTTAGGAGAAAACTCACTTTATGGGAGGGCATCTTAATATTCCAAATTACTTAATTCACTCCCGCATTTCAGGCATTTTTTAAAATGTAAACTAAATGAGAGCAAACTGTAAAAGMTGTTAAAATGCTTGCAGTTTCAAGAATACCACATTTAAAAGGAAATTTGGAAAATGTGAGAGCTTTGTCTTTTTTTTTCAGAAACATGAGTCTATATAGAGTACCCATTAAATTGTTGATCATATCAAAATCAAATCCAAAAAATAAAGGATAAAGAGATGCATCAGGTTAAGCTTGTAGGAAGGAACAGTGGCTTCCTGAAAAATAATTTATTCACTTTGAAAGAGATTGTATGCTATAAAATAGAGCTATTCTAATCATGGGAGCCTCAAATCTCCCATCCTTCTGGTACTTGACATCATTTGTATCTGGATGATGTGTCAATAAGATGATAGCTATTCTTTTACATACTGGTCTAAGATTGGAGAGAGGTTTCTCGCCAATGAAAGACCTACACAAATTTACAATGTGAAATATCTACAGCTTTTTTAGGTGATAACAGAGATCAGACAAGAATGGTGGAACATAGGAGGCTGAACCTTGATTTTATGGGGAAGTTTACAGATTAAGACCTATAATTAATTAATTAATTAATTAAAATCTTAAATCTGCATGAAAGAATGGGCTCTGACATTCAGAGGAAGTGGGAAATGGACACCATGATAGTACTAATAGTGAAAAGAAGGGGATGGATATGTGTGAAGTTCCAGTCACATCCAGTTTTATTGCTCTGTTTATCACAACAAACAGAAGAGTGTCATATCACCTTACCATTGAGAATGAAGAACTGCATGAACAAAGTCTGATATTTGCAGAACATTTATAATACAATATCCCTCATGGTATTCCTGATTACAGAAAGATAATTAAGAACAGAATCTTTCAGGTTGTCCACAGGCCCTGAAGAATAAAACCTCGTAGTACATGGCACTGTATGAATAAGTGCAGCTGAGAACTGCTTAGAACACCTCCTTTTGTCTAACCAATAAAAAAGGTTAATGTCTTCGTGATTGGAAGCTCTGGGCCCTTTAATTGGCTTCAGTATTTTGCAGATCTTAACTTGCCAAATTATGAGGGTTGCTAATTATCTAAGTTTGATTGTGGCATTTTTCCACTGATTTGGCAGCTGCTTCCAAATTACATTTGGCTAGACTCCCAGACACCAAAAACAGAATGGACAGAAGAGACTGAAATCCCTTCATGTATTCATATTATATGCACTGCTTTTATCTCTTCTAAAACAGAGCATTTCATAAATGTATTTCAAAAAGCAAAAAATTAATTTTGCTAAAATCAGTCCAGATAGAGTTTGTCCTAGCACACATAAGGCTTATTATTGACAGCTTCTGATTTGTCTAATTACTAGGATTATTTCACTTTAATAAACTCTAATTTCAGCGACAAAGACTGCTGCTTCAAGATTATTATTCATCATTACATCTTAGGGGTAGTAGATCTCTTTCTTTGTATGTCTTGCAAGTGAGTCCTAATGAAAACACTCTCTGATCCCTCCCTTACTGCTACAGTCAAATTCTAAGGAAGAACATCCTGTCTTATCAGACCTTGGACTTCTTAATTTTTTTCTGTAGGCAAACATACTGCAGTCAATATCCATGTTAGAATAAGATTTCTGAGACAAACACATAAGGATGAACAAAGACAAATGAAGATATGATATATATATGTGTATATATATATATGTCTTTTTACAAGATGAAGGCATTTCCCATGTATGGGAATTTCAGCCAAAATCCTCCCCATACTTTTCTAGAGCATACATGCTGAGAGCACTATTGTACACTGTGAGAAAGTTGCTTCCTCTTCAACTAAATCTCTCTTCCCAGAGAGTTTTTATTCACTTTTCCAACTTTTAAATATTGCTTAGGTATATTCCTTTTTCCCTTTTCTTTTCTTTTCTTTTCTTTTCTTTTCTTTTCTTTTCTTTTCTTTTCTTTTCTTTTCTTTTCTTTTCTTTTCTTTTCTTTTCTTTTCTTTT
>NW_020456199.1:1004781-1044686 GCF_003342845.1 Nothoprocta perdicaria | reverse complement strand
TTTTTTCTTTCTTTCCCCCAGTTGTGAGTCTGAAACTTCTAGGGATTAAACCAGGTTTTCACTGATTTTAGGTGGCTTATAATGCCAAACTGATGAAGTAGGCTCAAGAATGAGGTTGTAGTCATCTAAATAATGCTTTGTATTGACATAAATCTCTTACACTTATATCGTTATGAACAAGGATGTTAAGAAAAAATAAACTAATTTCACTATCTGACTATTTTAAATTTTTGTATTCCTTACCTGATGCATAAAATCAATTCAACAATGTATTACCTTTGGAACTCACCCATGAACTAACACAATTCTATGGTATTCGATTTCCTGTAGGTAGATCAGTATGTTTTGATTTTATAAGGAATGCACTCTCAAATAATTCAAAAAGTAAACAGCTGGTTCTGCATTAACTGTAAATGTCGTGTGAAGACCTAGAAGTACAATCCAAATACATTTCAACCAGAAAAAAAAAAGAGAAAAAAAAACATGCTTTCATACATTTTTATTTCAGAGGAATGTGACTATTTACATTATGTTTGGATATAAATCTTCATTTTACAAGCACAGATTCAAAAATGTTTTTTCTGTTCTGTTGGTTTCATCCTTTGAGTTTCCAGAAACCAAGCAGGAAGATGCATGCTAAGGTCCTGGAACACCATCATTCATGAGATATGAATTGGCTCTGGCATTAGAGAGTGTTAGAGACAATAGTTTATAGAAAATTAAAAGTGACAACAGGAGGATAGCTAGTATCAATGCTAGCTATGCCAACTCAGTTTTCCTCACTGTACTATTATCTACTACGCTGTACYAGTATCCAGCTACTTTGAATTACATGCTGATGCAGACTGCGTCTTTGACTATCATGAATGAGCAGAAGGCCATGATTAAATTTCTCTGAGCTAATCTGCACTTTTAAACATGGATTTAACTTCTACTATGATTGTAAATAGCATCTTACTTCTCTACTGAATCTGCTTTTGCAATATGCAATATGATTTTCCAGGAGTTACTGTGATTTCTGGTCTTATGCAGAAAAACTGATAATGACACATTTCTTTTTTTTTTTTTTTTTCAAGTGAGCCTTAAAAGGAAGGCAAAAAATTATCAGAGGTGTAGAGCTGGTAGAAAGTGATGGGTCTGCAGTCTGACTCAGAAGCTTTTACACCGGTGTGTCGTGCCTGTTAGTATAGCTGAAGTGTAGCTCAGTAGCAGAAGGGTAGAAATGCAAGTTCTACAGCAGAAATTGCAGTACTTTATGACATTACTCCTAATTTTTATTAGTGACGGTTGAGCTTCAGTACTGTAGCTGAAATGTAAAGCAAGTATCTGGTGATGCTGTAGTAAGAAATCATTATTTTCCCTTTCTCTAACATGYTTGGACAAAAGTTTTCCTTGAGAAGTGCGGATAAAACCAGAAATTTCTGGGTTTTCTTTTGGATAAAAACAGAATTTTCTATAAAATTTGTATGTGAGATTGGGAGATACATGAACTTTTAAGGCACTGGTTTTCATAGTCCTCTTTCCCCACAGATTTAGTTCAAAACTCTAATCTTTATGATATAAGACTGAGTGCCAGTTTCTCTCAAACCTTGTGTATTGGAATTCAAAACAGAACTGCTTTGACAATGAGGGACTTGTYTTCTCTAATCACTCATTGATTAGGGCAAGCTCCAGGAGTATTCTACATAAGCAAATGTGTTTCCAGAGCCCTGTACAACTCTTCTAGAAACTAGACAAATATTCATGAGAGGAAAGTGGGAAAGAAAAACATATACTGAAGATCTTATTTTCTTGTTTCAATTTTCTGCAGTAAAGGAAGGTAACTATACTGTATAGAACTATGCAGAGATTCCTCTTTTGTGCAGGGTTGAAACTATCATTTTTCTGATTAATATTCTTATGCAGACCACATTAACTGGCTAGGCTCTTACTCAAATGCATTTAAAAATATGGATAATAGAAATCATACAAAATCTTCAAATGCTCAAACAGTTTTTGTATATTATTTAAGACTGTATTTGTAATCCTTGTGTATATTTAAGTTACTCATGGAAATTTTAATAGCTTTTCAGTAGACTGAATTTTAAAGGAACTTGTATCTGCTTGAGTTTATTTTCCTGCACATTGGTTTCCTTTTTTATAGCCAGCTCAATTAAAATGCAAGATAGAGTTCCCATTCTTTGAAAAGGGGACAGATTTTTGAAAGATCTTCCTGGTATTCTAGAGTCTTAGACCAGTACACAGGTCACCACCTTTCTGTAGCTCTAAAGAGCATATATGTGTCAATGAAGTAAAACTAAAGATTATAAATAAAAGAGCTATGTAGTTTAGTTTATATCATAAATGATAAAAGTTTAAAATCATCCAACTTTGTTAAAGCTGAAAATCATTTTTTGAACTTCAAAGACAAATATTTTAGATAACTAATTTTCTTATTTATTAACATTTTTTTAAAAAGTGCTAGTGTAAGCCTAAAAAATGAGTTAATATTTTGCAGAACAAGTGTACGTGAAAGCAATTGGTGTCCCGTAGGATAACAGAGATAGAGATTAAAAGATACGAAGAATATTTTTTTTTCAATGTAACCTCAAATGATTTAATAAAGACATCGAGTTTCCTTGACATTAAATTCTCTGAAATATTTATTGTCTAAGTCAATAGAACAGACAAATAGTAACAAAGTGTACAGTGCTCTTTAATTGTTTTTATGCCTATCAATGAAGAGAACATTTTACAATGCAATAATATTTTGCAAGTATTCAGTAGTCTTTGAAAATGGTTGCTTCAGCAAACAAATCCACATAGATCCAGTGAATTTGAGGAAGTTATAATGAAATTTCCCTTTACAACTTCATTGATTGAGTTTACCATTATCTTCTTTGCTTTCATGATCACCGTTGCCTTAACCAACTAGCCATAACAAGAACCAAGCCTTCCCTCTGATTTTTCTTCTCCCTCTCCAATCCTCCAATATAATATTAAACACTTCAGTAAGTACCCTGAGTTTCAGTGTAACCATCTTTCTACAATTTCAACTAAAGCCAAAAATAAAAATTCATATTACAAAGTCTATTAAACAGCAAAAAAGAAATACAGTCCTTTTTAATGTGCTTTTAGTTAAATATAATACTTGAAAAAAAGGCTTCTTATAAAAAGTTTTTTCTAATAGAAGTTTCTTATAGAAGCCTTGTAAGGGCACTCTATTAGTCACAACAGTAAATGTTTAAGAGACAATCTGTAAAACACCTATATAAAATAAAAAGATGCCTTTGGCTTTTGAATTTGAGTTTTTTGATCCTTCTGAAGTTTTTATGCTAGAAAAACTTTTTTTGACATTTAGTTTTGGAATTCAATGTAGCTTTCTATTAGTGATCAGACAAGAAAGACAAGAACTGAAATGTATAAATATATACATGCACATACAAGTTATATTTGCTTTATTTTCTTTAGCTACTGTATACAGAAACACTTGATGCCAAATGTCACAATAAACTTTTCTAACTCATTTTCTGGTTTGATTTTCAAAATATGAGAATTCAAGTGTAAACAAATATTGTGGCTTTTGCTTAATATTAAAATAGTCTTTATGAATCTTTAAAGAGTTTTCCATCATTAGCTGTCTGCAAAGTCTTCCAAAATTGCAATACAGTAAACATGGCTAATGATTCTTATCACAAACAGCTGTCTTTTTCAGTAGACACATATTTTTCATAAAAAACTAAGACCTGGAGGAATGCTTACAAAGCATAGGTGAAATTTCCCCTTTCTCCTCATCTTTTTTTTTTTTTTTTTTTTTTTTTTTTTTTTTTTTTTTTGGTGTAGGGAATAAAAAAATCTTTATCAAATAAGGACAATCCAAAATAAATGGATTTTTATGCAATAAAATATTGTGTGAGGTCTCTTTGGTTGTGTTCAGATATATTATTACTTCATGTAAAAGTCTGATTTCTTAAAAAGTATAGATTCTTTAAGATAACATCACTAGGTCTTCATGCTACACTGGAAAAATGTACTCATCTACATTTGGAGCCAATGTATGAGCAAATCAGTTAAACAGTAAATGCAGAGTTTAAACGTATATATATTTATAAAGAACTTCCATGCAGTTGCTAGACCTAATCTTAGGGGAATAGCTAAACAGAAAAGCTGACCTACTTTTCAACAAGATCTAAACTTTAGTTTGACAGTATGCAACGGCTGAATGCCCAACAATTGAACAAATGAAATTTGTATAGGAAAGAAACTAATTAAAAAAAAAAAAAGACTATATTTAAGTCCCTACACTTTCCAGATTCAATGCTTATTTCTTAATAATTGTTTCATTTTAAGATTTGGATTAAAAACAGCAGTTATAATTTTTATACAGAATCATAAAATATATATATCAAAATAAATATTGTGTCTCAAATACCATGACAACTTTACACAAATCAAAAGCATGTGGACCTTCACTTATTCTTTTAGGCAGGGAATGTTATCTATTAGATTTTCAGTTTAAAAAGAGGGAGAGAAGGAGGGAAGGAGGGAGGGAGGGAGGAAGGAAGGAAGGAAGGAAGGAAGGAAGGAAGGAAGGAAGGAAGGAAGGAAGGAAGGAAGGAAGGAAGGAAAATTTATTCTTCAAGCAGAGAAACATTGAGGAGGAAGAGATTTGAAGGTAACAGAACAGGAGATAATATTATGCATGTGTTTCTGAATGACAYAGAATTTCTCAAGTGTGTGGAATRTAAAATAGAAAAGAAAGGGATGAAACACTGTCATTTTCTATTGGGAGTGAGAATGGGAAATGAAAATGGAAAAGACATGGGAAAAAGATCCTGTCTGAAATAAGGAAGTCTGTGAATCACTAACTGAAGAGTGGTGCTCTTCCTGTCATCATCCTTACTGTGTAATTTTTTTACACTTAGGTCACATAACATGCACATTTTTTTYYCCCCCCCCCCAGTGGAATGGTAAAGCAAAGGCAAAACACAAGGAAGCAAGATGCCAGTCTCTCTCATAACCACAAAATTTTTAGTCTGAGAGACAGAAATAAGAAATGTTGGTCAGAAAGAATTAAAATTAAAATTATGGAATCCTAAAAAAAAAATTAGGTATTATCTAATAATTATAGAGCAGAGTAGGTCTGAAATAGCACTTCTGTAGACAAATAGTTATTAAGAAAAAGAAAAAAAACAACACTCAGGACTTTGGGACATTCCCCATCTGTTCATATTGATGTCTAAAATTCACAAAATAATTTTCTTTTGGAAGAGCAGGAAGAAATAACTGTAGGTTAAAGAAGTATGGCTAAAAAAACCAAACCTTTCCTTCTGCATTATAATTATTTGTCTTAGATAAGTGTATACTCTAAATGTGATTAATCTAGAAAAAATATTCTGACATTCCAACCCTTTGTTCTCTCCCACTAAAATTGCTCTTTGAAAATCAATAAATTTTTGTATAGATCCATATGCATGAAAAATTACTTTTTAAAGTAAGATTTAAATATTTAACTGCATGAGGCCAATAATAATAAAAGATACAGTCAAAAATTCTCCCTTTTTAAGTTTCTGTGCTTTGTCAAGATATTGTGCTCTAGAATTAAAATTTTAGAWTTTTTTTTTCTAAAGAAAAGAAGTAATTCGACAAATTATTCTCTTGGCAATTTTGTTAAATATCTAAACCTTTTTGTTTGTTTGTTTGTTTGTTTTATAAAAAGGGAAATGAATAAAATACTTAGTATGACATGTAATTTTTCTTGCAGTTTCTGTTCTTCTGTTCAGTCTGTTCCTTATTTTTTCCTTTTAATCCATCTGATATTTCAGCTAGAACATTTTCTACTAATTTTGAGATAGAATTTACATATRAGCAATTAGAACATACCAGCTGAAATCCCTGTTTAAATCTCTAGTCTAATTCTGTGTTCTGAGTTTTTCTTATTTCTGGGTTTATTTATTTTCCTCTAAGATAAGAAGCAGAGAAGACAAAATCAAAATACACAGAGAAATTTACTTTACTAAAATGCCAGATACTGACATGTGTCCTTTTTGATTCCAATGTGGAATCTAGTACCCAGACTTTCAAATAAAAATATCATGACTTTTTTTTTTTTTTTTTTCCCCTATATCTTAATCAACTTATGTCTTGGGAACATAAGTTACTCTTTTGAATTCTTCACTATTTTGCAGAATTGACCTATTGAAAAGCTATCCATTACTTGATATTAGGTTTCAGTAAAACACATTTTACAGGTAGCATTCAACATACTGACATATACAGTTTCTTCAGTTAACAGAGAACATGATTATAACTTTCAGATCACAACATTTTGATCTCTTTTCATATCAAATATGGTTCAAAATACTTAAAGCCAAACCATGAAAAACAACTAAAAGTATTTCAACAAAATACTTGTTGAGCTCAGCCTGTGAACAACTGCAAAATCTTCATAGTGGGATTTTTTTTTTTTTTTTTTGGTGACTTTGTTTTATTCTGTTCTGTTTTATTTTATTTTGTTTGAGATCAAGGAGTTCAGGGTACTCGTTTTTAACTGGTGTGTTGCCAATAATGGAAGATGCCTGCTTATAAATAAAAAAAAAATAGGGAAATTTTTCTATATCCCTGGTTGTGTCTATATCCCTCCTTGTAATTAAGGGGCTGAAATGTGAAAAAGAAAAAAAGATCTGGATTTTGTGTTGCCTCAGGTGACCTCAAGTAACTGACCTTCATTAGAAGTTGACAGAATAAGCATTTTGACATCTTTTAGAAATCCAGTAAGAGCTAAATTTCAAGGACACAGAAGCCAGGTATCAAACTCCTGTTAAATGTAAATGCTTTTGTTTGGACAGGCCAACAAAAAAAAATATATTTATATATTTTTGAAGGAGAGAAGAACACTGTTTCATGAAAGTCTTGTATGCAGTGTAATAATCATTATTGATATATTGTCAATATTAACATTGGTATTAATATCATTATTAATGCAACAGTAAGAAAACATGCTCACATCAAAAACACACATCTTGTGAAAAGAAGATTGCTTTTATTTCTTAAWTGCAAGTGACAAAAATGGACTGAATCTTATTTAAAGCATGCATTTTTAATCTGTCACATTCTTAAGTAATTTCATATTATAAAAGCATTTTGAAGATTTTTCTTATTGCAGTATCAGCACTACTTTACTCACAATGCTAAGAATAAATCAGAGTAGTCTGCAATAACCATCTGCTTCCCATTTCCAGACACATGAATCTTTCTTTACCTCTTAGTATATTTTATAGTCCAAATATTTACTTATCATATAATATAGTAGAACTTCCAAAGGTGTTTAATTTCTTAAGTTTAGGCTTTGGAAGACATAAATGAATCACTAATTTAAAACTACACTATTAAGTAATGTGTTCTTGTTTGGGTTACACCACTGAAGAAAGAACATTATTTGGAGAACAGATGAATATTGCAACTGCAGCTTTATTTCCCTGGAACACAAAATGCTGAAACTGGAAAGCATAGACTTTTACTCTAGTGCAATATATAGGATTCCTATCTGTCTCATGTCATAACATGGAAAAACAACGGTGTTTACTGCAAATACTTTGTCTTTTTCATGATTGCTTTCTCTGGACTGTAGAAGCTTGAATCTAGATCTGGATTGGAAAACTTTATGATGCAAAATGTAATAGTAGTTTTTAATTTTATATGAGAAATTAATTGAATTCCTGGGCGTTTTTCCCCTGGGAAACAATCTTTTGGAGGGATGAGAGGGAGAAGAAGGACAGAAACAAAACAAACAAAAATATCTACAAGGCCTCAGGATACATTTCAATGAAAACAAATTAACCTAAAAGTTTCAGTTAAATTTCAACAAACCATTTACATTTTTTCCATCTTGGAACAACAACAATATTTTCAATTATATTGACATGTTTTCTTTATTTCATATTCCTAATACCACATAATAGTACTTCAGAGTCGTAAGCAATTACTGTCCTTCACCCTGGAGGTGGCTGCATTTTATTTCTGTGCGAAATGAATACTAGATATGATGATTTCCAAAGTAGTTTTAGATAATTAGTTCTATAGAAATATAAAAGACACTCACAAATTTAATCCCCATGTCTCCCTCCTGTTTTTTTTTTTCCTGCTTGCACAGCCAGAGGGCACAGTGAAAGCATATATAAGGCTGTTAACTGTAGTAGCTCTAACAGAAAAAAAATTGTGCAAGAGCCAAGATGAGGTGACGCAATTTTGGAAAAGCAAGGACTACTTTTTCAAGACTTACTTTTCTGTGTGGATGAGTCTAGATTTTAATTATTCATTTTTCAAATAAAGAGCAATTTTCTGAGAGAAAAGATGAAACCTTTTAAGATATAGGCACAAATAGTTCTATATTTATGACAGGAAGACTCAGAAATTAATTTGCTAACTGTTATAAATGTGTTCTTCATTGCCCTGTTAATATGGTTTGAAAAACGTAAATGTTATCTCTAGCATAATTGAATTTCTTTTATCACCTGCTCTCAGGAATTTAGCTTGGCCTGCATCATTGCAGGGTCAGTGATTTTTGAACTTTTAGATTAAATAAAGATTATAAATTTGGAATGTGTAATGGTAATACTCACCTACAATTTACATTTTGACCCTGTTAATGGCAAAAAAAAAAAAAAATAAAAAAAAAATAAATAGATTTTACAGATAGATCAATGTCAAATAACTAGGTATTATGATTTATATGCTCTTTCCTGGTCTAGTATTTATTCTGGAAACTTATATTTTTTATGTTATTCTAAACAACAAATTCTATAAAATGAAATATTGTTTTTGCTTCTTATGTAGCCCTCCGCAGAAGAAATACACCACCAAGCTTTAATTGTAGAATATGGCAATAGGTATTATGAATAGCAAATATACTATAAGAAGAGATACTTTTCAGATTCAAAGAAGGGTTGGTGAAAGCAGATGATTGTTACAGTTTGCTGCTGACATCTTTTGTAAGAAATAAAGTGTTGACATTCCTGTAATAAAAGTGCTGTTGCTGCAAATCTGTCAGTTTAATGCTAACCCAGAGCAATGTTGCTGGATTTTGTTACCTATTACAGTAAATAACATTTCTGGAATGAAAAAGTGAAAAAAATGAGCTTCAATGGAGCAGTTATCTTCCACTTAGCAATCAGTATATTAAAGAAAGATCCTACAAGGAAGGCAAGACATATTTCATGCATTGGTATAGAGCTAAGTAATTCACGCAGGAAAAAGGAAATGGAATCAAAAGTTAAAGATTTACTAAATTGTTTATAGTTAYAGCATGATTAAAGCAAAGTAGTGTTTGATATGGGAAGTTAGAGCTGATTAGAGTAAAATACCAGGGATAATTTAAGACAGCAGCTTATAAAACTTACAATTCTTTTCTGCATGTTCTGAATATATTTGAACTTGGTAGCTCCCCTGCACAGGGACAGCTTTCATACCTGAAAATTTTGGCAGCGTTTGGCTTCTTATATATTCAAGACAGATCCATTTTATATAGATCATCCACAGCAGACATATTTAAATTAGATAAATAAATTAGCAAGCACTGGTACTCACCTCAATCTGACATTTCGGTCAGTAAGCAGCACAACAAACAAGTGACCTTGAATGTACTACCACACATCATGCTATATTGCTTCATGAGACTAGCTATGGGACATGTTCAATTTAGTGATGGCTCTTCTTTGACACCTAGTAAATCCTTGCAGGTACATTCCTTTATTATCTTTGCTTCTCCAGTCTTTACAAATAAAAGCGTCTATTTTTGTCCTGTAGTTAATTGGAGACTTCAAGATGAATCCTTTTCAGGATATTTTCCTGTTACCTCAGTGTATCTTCACGTCAGCAATGAGTGAATGGACTTTTCCCTTCTTATTTTGGCTGCCTGTATCAGGCTGAGGAAACTTTAATGAGGACAGTTTGTCAATGCTGCTGCTGAAGATCTCAGGGAACCTACTACTACTGCTGCTGCAGTACCATAGGTTCTTTGCACAACTACTTTTATGATGCCTTTTTCCAGGTATGTTATTGGATTCAGGTGCCAAATTTTTCCATTACTACTGCTCATTGTATATGTAAGAAATGTTGCCGACGGGGGTCGGCAAGCCTTGTTCGCTAGCTGGACTGACCTGGGGTTGTCCTCACCCCAGGGCCCTGGAGCACAGTTATCACTATGGGGGATGCGGCAAAATGGCGATTATTGCGCAGTTCAGTCTGCCTATATACTCCAGCTGAATGCGGAAACTCACCTACTGCCCAATCGGGAGACTAATTTCTACTTTTTGCCTTGTATGGCATGGGGTTATCAGTAAACTGCATAAATTAATTACGCTCCTAACTCCCGTGACATCGCGAGATCTTCTGAGCGCCATGCCCTAAGCTCTRTGCCCTATGCTATACTATATTATCTGCTTTCGCTAAGCTCTCTAACTTATGAAGCCCTAAAACCACAAAAACGCCTACAAAGAAAACTGGCCTGAAGTTGAAGAAGAGGAATTTGAGCTGACGTACATGAAGTACTTGGGATGCTGAATCATGGCTTGATTTAGTAGTGGAAAAACAGTGAACACTTAGTGTCCAGTCTCATACAGTGAAAAGCTCTTTGCATTTCTTCTTTCCAGCAGGTACATAACAACATGTAATCAATTCAATTGCAAATATTTTCAAAATACCTGATAATTGTGCCATTTGTAACAAGGTTGTACTATGGGATGTGAAGTTAACATGTGGGGCACTTAGTATCCCTAACTAATTTGTTGTACTGAAATAATGATTAACAAAAGACACACACACACACAAAAAAAGCACCGCTGTCTTTTATCTTGGAGAAGAGAGTGTGTTTTTCCCCCTCTCTCCTTTCTCCAAAGAAGCATCTAAGTATGTTATGGAGAAAAAAAGTATTTTTCTTATTACTGCTACACTCTCAAGTTGATGGAAAGACTGTTATGCCATTAGTTTTTATTGACTTTTAGGTCATCTTTTATTGAATGAATGAAAACCAGTAAAAGTTTATTTTCACATGATCTGAAATAATGAAATATACACCTCCAAATGTACTTTGGTTTTCTGAAAAAAAAAAAAGTCTTAAAATGGAATGTATAATACTCTTTTCTTTGTTTTTTGACTATAAAACTCCTCCACCTTGAGCTGATTAAGAAGTTAATTATATCAGAATGAAAATATCAAAATATTTATTCATAAGTTTGTTGAAATAAAAATGAATTTGCTTTTGGGATTCTTGGCAAATTTATTAGAAATAGGCAAAATATTTGAGTGAAAACATTATCAGTGGTAAAACAGTGGTCTGGAAAATGCCACTCAATTTTAGTCATGCACTTTATAGCTAATTAAACTGTTGTATGTCAGATGTTTCAAGTAAACTAGAAAAACAATATTCCTTAAAAACATTTGTCTTTCAAAATTTCCCTTTCAAAAATTATCTTCTGCTGATAGTATGCTATCTTGTGAGACCCTCTGTTAAATTCTTTTATTTTTATAGCAGTACTTTAGAAGTACTTATACTGGCATAAGTAAAGAAGGAAAAAGTAATTTTTGCCCTAGGATTTGGATTCAGAGTTCCCTAAACTTTACAATTTGAAAGTACAAATAGTTCTTTCTCCTGGGTGGCCTGTGCTTGTTGACGGATATGAGAAGAGCAAAGAAGGCCACACAACTTTCTCCTCTAAGCATACAAAATGTTCAGATAGAGGCTCATAACTCAGTAATGAGAGCACCACAGCTGCTGCCACTTGTAACCATACATAGTTGTTCTCCAGACAAAGCTCAGTTCAGAGCCCTTTAGCAATAATAAATTATGCTGGCTGTATCAGAACTGTGCTTCTTTACGAGAAATGGAGCAATGCCAGAGAGCAACCATTACTCATTCTGCTTCCTAAAAGAAAACTTGGATAAAGCTGCTGGTGAAGCTGGACTTTCT
Source organism: Nothoprocta perdicaria (assembly GCF_003342845.1). Taxonomy (NCBI): domain Eukaryota; kingdom Metazoa; phylum Chordata; class Aves; order Tinamiformes; family Tinamidae; genus Nothoprocta; species Nothoprocta perdicaria. Next base: position 1,032,742 of record NW_020456199.1, on the reverse strand, counting down.
CTAAAGGAAAAATGCCTTCCATGAAGGAGTAGGTAAAGATGACACAGACTAAAAGATGCAAAAGATAGGTAAGCAGATTGAAGGGCAGTAAAGGTTCATTTTTCTTTCTCATCAGGACAGTTGGGTGATAACTATTGTTTTTTTCAATATTAATTTTCACAGCTACATACTTCTGTTTTAATATTTCCACCATGCATGTTTAAAATTTATACTTTAGCACCTACTGCTAATTATATTTTAGGCTTACTTTAAATATCTTCTCTTGTTTGCACAACAGTGGGAAGTCTAAATCTTTCATGTGTTTAACTTTCTTGTGGAAAGCCCAATCAAAACTTTATAAACACTTTTTTTTTGATGTTAGTTGGGCTCTCTCCAAAGTAAAGTATTCTATAGAACACAGGAGAAAGTAAGATGATTAAATTGTAGACAATAGTGCCCTTGAGATTTAAAAAAAGTGGAGAATTGTGTCTAAGTTCCTTTCACTGTGATAAACATGAAACTCAAAATTCTTTTTGAAAAAGAAGCGTTGTAAACAAACCTTCACAGGAAAATCCTCTCACCTCATATGATGCATTCAAATTAGCAGTGAGAGATTAATCCACACTCTCTATTAGACACAACCTCCATAAAAGTCTGAGGGAGCTCCACCAAGATAAGGACTACTGCATTCAAGTCCCACCATATCTCGATCATCCAGTGAGAACGTTATTTAGAACACATTTAGTGGATTTGCCCTAAGAGCCCTATGAAGATTTCCTTGGCTTACTTCCCTCAAAAACCTAATCATGCATCAAAGCCAAAAATTTGTTGGCCCTGCTCCCAGTTATCAGTTTCAGACTTTTGGCAAAACTCCCTGACTAGTGCAGAGCTCTGATGAGGCACTTTCCCACACGCTTACATCTGGAAGGCAACCTGCACACATGATGGCAAACTGAGCAGCTGAATCTGTTTGTAGGAAACACTGAAATGCAGAATTGTTGTCTCCAAGGATTCTCTGATAAGGGAAACATGCAGATGAGAATTTATTTCTTTGTTTGATCTGTACTCTGCCTCCTCCTTGCTCATCTAATTTTTGGGCATGATGGCAATCTACTTCACAGAATTTTTTTACCAGACTTGGACTTAGAGGTTCAGATTTTCAGATTTTCATCTTCTAGCTTGGGCAAGAAATTATCCAATCTCCAATTCAGTTAAACAAAGTGTTTTATTTTTGAATCTATTTAATTGTTTGAAGAAATACAATACATGAAGAGATCCTGCATCAGGCATATCTGCTTCTCTAAAAGTGTGGTGTGGTCTCCAGATCAATCTACTAGCGAGTGTCAAGTAAAATTGTCTTTCAAGAGCAATGATCTGATTCTCAGCTTCCTTGGCTTTTAGTCCTTATTTTCCATCTCCCATTTTCCCCCAGCAATATGAAGTTTTCACAGTGCCTATAGAGCAAATTTCACCTTCCCTACTCTTCAGGACCCCATATGGTAGGGAAGACTCATTTAAATTTTAATTCCATCTCCTTGAACCAATTTACTACTTCATTTTTTTTCTTTCTTTCTTTGCTATAGCTCATTATTAGTCAGTTCTAAATTCTATGTTGTTACTTCTCTTGAATTCCTGCCCAAACTCATGCTGACACCTTTCTTCGTGTATGAGCACCACTGTMATAGAGGCATCAAACCTGACGGCTCTGTATTGGTAGAGATGAACAGAGATGAGCTGGCCTTGGCTCCTTGTCCTGGCCCTTTCTGGGTGCCACTGCCTGGCTGAGCTGTGTTTTTCTTCAATTCTGGCACCTCTGCACGGGCAGCCCCACCTCTCTCCCCTCACTTTTCATGTGTTTAACTATGTAAGGTGCTGCTACTGCAATTAGTGGTGCAATTTCTTCTTTCTACTTTTCTTAGTAGAAAATACATGCATAAACGTGACTAGTACCTTCAAGAGGGTCACAGCAGGAAGATTTTGCTATTCGTTGTTTAATTTCAATATCAGGAGGGTTTTTGTTTGTTTGTTTGTTTGTTTGTTTGTTTGTTTTTGGAATTGAACTTCTGACCTTCTGAAGGAGTGTAGTACAGGGCAGTGCTATAGAGAAGGACCTGTATGTCATGGTGGACAACAAGTTGACCATGAGACAGCAGTGTGCCCTGGTGGCCAAGAAGGCCAATGGGGTGCATTTAGAAGAATGTCTCTAACAGGTAGAGAGAGGTGACTGTCTCCCTCTATGCAACACTTGTGAGGCCACACCTGGAGAACTGCATCCAGTTCTGGACTCCCCAGTACAAGAGAGATGTGGAGCTGCTGGAGAGAGTCCAATGCAGGGCTACGAGGATGATCAGGGGCTTGGAGCATCTACCCTATGAGCAAAGACTGAGGGAGCTGGGCCTGTTCAGCCTGCAGAGAGAAGACTGAGGAGGGGATTTGATCAGTGTCTATAAATACCTCTACTGAGGGAGTGAGGAGGAGGGGGGCAGCTTCTTTTCAGTGGTGGCCACCAATAAGACTAAAGGAAACAGCAACAAACTGAAGCACTGAAAGAAAAATTTATTGACAGTGGGGATCACAGAGCACTGGAACATATTGCCAAGAGAGGTCATGGAGTCTCCCTCTCTGGAGATCTTCAAAACCCGCTTGGACGCAATGGTATGCCCTGTGGTCTACGTGACCCTGTGTGTGCAGAGAGGTTGGACTAGAAGATCTCTAAAGGTCCCTTTCAACCTTAATGATTCTGTGATTCTATGAATTAGCTGATGTTCAGTGAATCCTTTAGTGGCCTTTGGTTCATGTGGATTCATGTGGGAAACAACAGGGAGCAAAGTTTTTCCTTGTATTCAACACCAAACTGTGCCAAGAAATGAGTAATTTTCTTTGTTTCCCATTCTTTCATGGAATTAGATCTTAAACACTGATTATTATTGGTGTGGTATTTTGCAATGTGCTACTAATTTCCCATGAAGTTGCTGCTGTTACCATATCAGATTCTGTATTCAAATGCTTTATCTTAAACCATCTTTGAAATTCTAGTTCAGACRAGAATGTTTATTTTGAGGGTCATAGTGTGTGAAGCTTTTAGGAGCTTAATTTCTCTGAGGATTTGTGAGTGCAGCCTAAGTCTTTCTGAAGCAAATATAAGTCATTAAATAAAACAGAATGATATCAGTTTTGATTGGAGATCTCTTGCATTAGGAAAAAAAAGAAAAACAAAAAACTCCTATGCTCAATTTGGTTAAACTGGTCGAAGGACATGTAAGAAAAATTTTAATCATATGGTGCACTTGATCTAACGCTCGAGCTTGTATTTTTGCATTGACATCCGCTGTGCTTTGTAGAGATGCTAGGTCACAGTCAGCAATGCACTGTGCTTGGGTCAATCAGTTACTTTCTTAAACTTGACTAGATCTTTAAAAATATGGTCTCCTTCCATTGGTATGTCTCTCCATTTTTCCATAAGATGGAGGAATAACGAACTATAGAGCCAGCTCAAATTTTGTGGATTTGGATGAAAATATATTTTTTCTACCCCTATCTCTCTATTTGAGAGATATTAATATATTAATATATTAATAYATATTCCTAATAGATAATAGTTTTAATTGATTTTACAATGTGAATGGAACATGACTTTTAAGATTTTTCCAATCTTAAAAATTTAAGCACAGAAAGTGAGCATACACAAAATGAGCATACACACCACTGCTCTTAGAATTTTAGCAATTTCATTATTTTAACTGTTTTATTAATTACTAACATTCCTTTGTCAAAATTCATTTTCCATATAATTATTTTTAGGATTAAGTTCTATGATATTTGATCAGCCCAAATTATAATTTATAATAATATTAATATTAAGTTTGAAATGTGTTTTGCTGCATGGGTTATAATTAAATATTAATAGTGCCTAATAAAACAGAATAGGAATGACAGGGTGTTAGTGGCACTACTTCCACTGCTGATAGAACAATGTTCTGAATTGGAAGGGTTCAAAAATGTAGTCTCCATCTGTGTAATATGCAAAGCAGTGTAGAATTACAAAGTTTTATTTGACTTATTTTATGACCTGCTAATGCAAACCTCCAGATATTGACTCAAGTATTACAAAAAACAAATTATGGACTTGTACAATTATATAAATACTTTTTTCCTTCTAGTCTTGGCTTTCTGTATTTTTACCCCAGGTTACTGTCAATGTGTGAAAATGCCTTCAGCAATATGACAAACAGCATGGGAAGATACCTATGTGTGCTGATGGTTTTGGCCACTTGCACCCCCCTCAGCGATGGCCCCCACTGACACAGTGGTGTCAATGTCCTGGGGCAGAAAATTGTCAGCTGCCTTACAACTCGTATAAATTATACTACGGTTTTGTGGTTTTTAGCAGAAATCTCAAAGGAAAATAAAATCTTTAAAATCATAATTGTTTATTTTTAAAAAATAATAAAATTATGATTCATGGGAAAAAAAAATGTAACTAACACTTATCATGAACAATGACTGTTCACTTTTCCCATGACTGAGTAAAAGGGCTCTTGATAGTTTTGTGTTGACCTATTCATGTGCCTAAACTTTATTTCTTCATGAATAAATTAAAAAAAAAATGGCAAGAAACCACAACTGGATGTATTCTGACAAGGTAGAAATTAAAAAATAAAACTAAGAGTTGGTGAAAGATGGTTTAAAGTAGTATGAAATGGTGGGTAATTGTTATGCAGCCAGTCGTGCTTACTTGTTGAGATGATCAAAACTGAAATAACAGATGCAAAACTGAAAACCATGGTCTGCTCACTAGACTAATAATGCTGTTAACTAGATTTCTGGAAGGTGTAAATGTGATTCTGAAACTACAAGGGCGATGGTGAGGTTTAAAAAGTGCTGTCTAACTCTGTTTTATATTTTAACAGTATAGCCCTCTAGGTATAATGTAGGGGTCTGACAATATTTTAGAATAAGGAAAAGAAATAAATTACATTGTAATTCTGATTTATGATGAAAAAATTGAGCAAATCCTTTATTTGATGAGTATAAAGTGGCATGAGACTAAGACCCAATGGAATATTTGGTTCTTTAGCTTTATGTAGAGAAATAGATTTGAATTGTACTTAACAAGCAGAATTGCATTTGAATTGCTTTAGGAAAAAATCAGTTTTGATCTCTTCATTACTTGTAATTTAATATGTTCAGAAGTGAAACAATTTAAGAACATAATGTTCAACACAGAAGGCTGAGTTTTGCATTGTATGAGACATAGGATTTATACTTTGTGTTAAAGCCTGAGGCAAGTGTGCATTCTAAGATCTGATTTGCAGTAACATACTGCAGGCTTCTTTGCTGGAAATCTGAGTGTAATCATAACACTGTACTTCCTTTTTGCTCTGTGATTGTCTAATCAGAAAGGATCTGCAATACATAAGCATCACCGTCTGTGACGTTAAAAATTCATATTTTAGAGTTTAGATTCATCTACACAAAGAAATCTGAATAAAAAGATTACTAATTTGTATATCATTTGTAGATCATTTCTTGGTTTAGTACATTTTGATATATAATGTTAGTTTCACAGAAAGAAACATACTGCCAGATTAACTGGACTTGTTATTTCTAATAGATTTTTGATAGAAATTAGAGAAATAGTATAAAAAAAAACTTGAATGATAAAATTTTATTCAATGGTGAATACAGTAGGGTTTTTTTTTTTTTTTTTAAAGACAACTAATCTCACCACCTTCTTCTTGTAGCAACCAGTGTAATCTCCCACTCCATTTACAGAAAGATGTCCTCTACGATCTAGAGGTCCCTCAGTAAGTTTATTTGTATTTTTTTCCAAGGATATCCGTAAAACTGTTGCCTAATACAGCACAAAAAAAAAAAAAAAAAAAAAGGAAAGAGAGCTGTGTTTCTTCTGTTTCTCCATTCTTCTTTATGAATAAAAGGATGCCCTGTTATGGACAGTGAAGTTTCCCTCCACCAAGGAGGTCAGAATGCAGCAGTGAAGATGTTTTCAATGCAGAAAACTTATATGGTGACTCACAGGAGTGATTGGAAAGTAAAAAGACTGTGTGGTATAACTTAATTACACTGAAGGAAAAAAAAAAAAGGAAACATCAGAAAAAAACATTCTTCAGTAAAAGCTATACTTCTGGATGAATATGGGGTGGCCCAGCCCATCGTAATTATCTTCAAATGACTATTTGCTCACAGAAGAGGACTTCATGGGTGGTTACAAAGTATTGTGCCCAGTCTGCTGTAGTGTCTCTCTCTGCACGGACATAACCATGACCAGATGGCTTTTGGTAAGCTTAGGCTGTAGACATGACTGCACTGAAATTATTTAAGCTTCACACACATTTTACAACTGYTAAATTAATGCCATATGCCTTTCAACAGACTCTTGGAATATTTGTACTGAGCTTCCTTACCYAGTTTAGATGACATGCTATTATAAGGAGTTTGGCAGGATATCATTTGCTTTTTAAAAATGTTTCAAAATGCACTAACATACAGCACAAAAAAAAAGAAGATTGTTAAGGCAATGAGCTAAGAGCAGCCTAGTGATCCATAGCGTATTCAACATCTGAAAATAGTATGAAGCATCTGGTGATTCTGGGTATTCAACTAATATATTGACTATTCAGCTCACCTCATAACAAGTTCTGAACAGGCTACATAAATGATTTATTTTATACAGGCTTATTCTCAGCTGAAGCTACAAAGAAGATGTTGAAAATAGACCATTACATCTAACATATTAGGAAAATCATTTCCTCTTGAAAATACAAAACGAGATTAATGAGTGAATGATAAAATTCATAAAATAAAAAGACTCGAAAGTCTTGCTATATAGTTTGAATCATCGTAGTCTGTATTGGTTCTGTAACCACACTTTCTATAGTACTTATTTACTGTGAGGGAGACTGAGGACTGGAATGTGTTGCCCAGTGGGGTTGTGGAGCCTCCRCCCTTGGAGATATTCAAAACCTATCTGGATAAAATCCTGGGAAATGTGCTTTAGATGATCTCACTTCAACAGAGGGTTTGGCCTAGTTGATCTCCAGAGGTCTCTTCATCCCTCAGCTGTTCTGTGACTCTGTGAATTTGTATGTACAAGCAGTGCATCCAAAAACACTGAGAGAGAAGGTTCTTCTATTTTGAGATGGAATCACTTTAAAAGGGGATCATATTTTTAATTATTATATTTATTTTTTCCTTCTACTCTCAAACTTAATGTCAGATACAGAATTTGGCCTAAGAATAGAACTACAGATTTTCTCGTTCCTTTTATTTTTTATTGATTCCATTCCTTCTTTATAAATAAGAGTTAATAGTTTATATTTTAACTTATAAAGTTACTTCCAGGTGGATCTTATCCTTTATTTATTTCCTCTTTGCTCATAAAAGAACTGTATTTCTTAATGCATAATTTAAAACCACGCATTTCTGTGTTGACTTTTGGCTTTCCATTTTAACTCCGTTCTAAGGCAAATAGGGTAGTGTATGTAGTTAGGGCAGCTAGTGTTCCTCTGTTTCAAATTATTTATTTCTCTTTCTTTTTTTTTTTTTTTCCTATTCCTTCTTACCTTCTCCCCCTTTGTTACCATTTGCCCTGTAGTACAGTATTGACAAATAAACAATCAAAATTAATAAATAATAACAACCTCTAAGTCATTCCTCTACCCTAGGATTTTTTTTTTTTTTTTTGCTAATTTTAATTTATTTTGTTACTTCAGCTTCTCTTATCAATGCTTCTCCCCAATTCCATGTTCTCCTCGGGCCTGGACATATAATCCTGGATCCGAGTCATTCACACAAATGTTGCGGGATTTTAACTTGTACTTGTCCATTTCTACACTGAAGAAAGACACAGAGAGAGGTTAATAATGCTTTCCTGTGCTTTTTAGTTGGTTTGTGCTCATCCTCCACTGATGCAGATGATGATGCATTTTTTCTACTTAGGACTTTTAAAGATCTTGCAATGTGGCGCATCCGCTTATAATAAATATTTCCTACTGCAATGCCTATGTTTAATTCAGCTTCTGCAGCTGTTCAGTAGGGAGCACTGGTAATGCTTGTGTAACCTCTTTCATGATTAAGACAGGATTTTTTTCCATGAAACCATTCAGTAAATATAGCTTTAGTTGAAGGACTTAATTGGTAGGCTAAAGGTTTTAATTGCTTTGAGGTCAATGTTTCAGTAGTGCTTGTTTCTTCCATAATAACTCTGGCAAGCTCTGCCTGTTTCACTTCCTATGTCGTCTTCACTCATTTTTACAATATCCTCTGTAATGATAAGTGATAAAGGATTTTCTTTAAGTATACTCAATATATAGTATTGTCGTATCTTCACTTAGGATTTGATCATATAGAGTATCTAAACTGATCTAACTAGTTTTAAGATAACGTCTATTATAGTATTTGTATTGGTGCATCAAATCATTTGAAAATGAACAAAATCATCCCTAAGTAAACAAAAACAAAATCACAAACAAACAAACAAACAAACAAACAAACAAACAAAAAAAAAAAACAAGATGCATCAGCAAGAGATTTTTCTTGAATGATCTAAACTGGCTTACAGTCACTGGATGTTTCTCTACCAATGTCTCCTTGATCTCCTAAAGACAAATTTTTAAATAATAGCATCCACATATGGGAATATATAAGGCCTTTTTCTTCTGTCTTATTATTCCTTAAGCCACATCTTTTTYGCCCATTTGGATTGTACATAGCCCTAAAAAGCAAAACTTATTAATTTATCTTTTGTTTCATGTGCATCAGTGTTACAGAGAAATTCATACTATATCTACTAAATCCCGGGCTTTTTTAGTTAACRGTTTTTATGATCCAGACTCTCTGGAGCACTTTGCTTTGGCTCCATCCAGAGCACTATGTTTGAATGGGGAATACAACTGGAAGACAACTCCAGAGTGCCCTTCCCACTTGAATTATTTATGACTTTGTGACTTTTTGATTTAGGCTTATTTTCTGTGACAACCTCTTTTGTCTGAGACTTCCTTGCCAACTGTCCTTGCCTTGTGTCACCAGATTAGAAGGCAACTTTCTGATACAATCAGGTCCTCCAGGTACATAATTATTTCTTCTTTTTCATGTTTCACACTTGTTTTTGTTTATATGTAAAAATCCTTATTTTTAAAAACTTCTCTCAAGTTACTAAACAGAAATGACCTGAATATGTTTTTGTGGCAGCCTGGAACTGCTGTATTCCTCATCCTTTGTTGTTTGTTTGTTTTGATTTTATTTTTCCTCTTTTTTGTAAGGATCCACCATCTCTGTAGCTATCTCATCTTGGCAGACTTCATTTCTTACAAATTGTAAAGCTGACTCTAGGGTTGCAGGTTAAGATTGGTAGAGGAACTGTATGATTTACTTTACTTTCTTATCCTCATAAGTAGTTATAAGTAATTYGTTCACTCTTATGAGCATAATAAAAAAGAGTTTGTAGTATTCCAACATGAATTAATATCGCTTTTTATTGCAATAGCTCTCTGAGCAGTTTCTGGACTTCTCAGTGACTTTTTGTGCCATACACACTAACTTACACGTGTCTTCACATTCAAAATTAGGGCAACTTATTTAAGAAATGACTCTGCACCCAACTGCAGCATACGTGAATGATGATTATTCATTCAGCCATGAGATTTAAGGAAAGGACTATTTGCCAAGGATGTAAGACATAAGTTATATTCTGAAAATAGTATCCAGCAACTGGACATCAAGCCTTAATGCTAATTCTCTGGAGATTAAGTTGTCTACCTTAATCAGAGAGAAGATTGAGAGAATAAATTCTACATGGCTGTATATATATATGTACATATATATATATATATATGCACATAATATAATAGAAAGGACAGTTGTTCAGCTTTGAAGACAAAAGTTCAACATAAATCCAAGTGCTGAAAGACAGTTTTTAGACAAGTATTAAAATATGAAATAAATGTTCTAGTTGTGAAGTAGTTAAATAATGCCAGAGTAATGCAACTTATTATCATTTGATTATATAACTCCTTCAAAGATATATTTTACTCCACAAAAAAAAGTAACCTCTATGGATGGCTTTTATGGATGTAGTGCTGCTTTAGTTCAATTGGACCTTGAAATCTTTTAATCCATGATTTCCCATTTTCATCATCTTTCAAGACTACTGAGGAAAAAAGGATTTTGTGCATTGACATTTTTATGATCATGGCACTTGCATCTATACATTAAAGGAGCAACAAAATCAAATTTCATGCTTCAGAGCTTTAGCCAGTCATCAGAAGAATGAAGGAGTACATTTCCTTGATAAGCAATTGGTTAGATATGGTCTTTATTTTTTTTTTTTCCCCTCTTCTTCCCCTGAAGAATCAGAGATTGGCTGCAACTATAGACTAGCAAGTAGAACAGACAYAAAGATACTTCCTAGCTATTTTGTTGGTGTATCTTCAGACATGCTCAAGGTCATGTTGATTACGAGATTTTTATTCAAATAGGAAATTTCCCTAAGTCTATTTGACTTTGGAAGATTTCTTCCATCTTTACTTTCTGCCATTCTTAGTTTTCTACACAGAAAAGCAAGGAGGCTGAGACCATGAAGTGTTGTAATGTAAGGTTGCTTTTTCAGGCGCTAGATTTTCTAGTCAGAGTAAGTGTAAAACTATCGGTTCTTAATAAGCAGTGCCATAGCACTACTCAGTTTTGACTGAGATATCTAATACAGTTCACATACATGCACAGAAGAGGTTTCAGAGCCCAGGTTCTCCTTGGCACCCGCAATGGGAGGAGGTCACATGGGACAGGATTGGAACTACTTTGCTAAAATAAGACCTGTCACCCAGAAATTAGAATTCAGAATCTGGAATTACAAATTGATCTAGTAATCTCCCCTGGCCCTGAGGTCCTGCAATGTGCTCTGCAATTTACAGTGTACATTTGAAACATTTGATCATCTTGTGTATCCTAATATGATCCAGTTTTGCACTTCTGTATTTTGAGATGTCAGCTTGATCATAACTTGATCAGATAAGAACAGAACAGTGAGAACTGTGAAAGAAAAAAAAAAAAAAAAACAAAATAAAACTTTCTCATAAAATGTTGTACTTTAAGTATACATGATCATTTATTGCAGAGTAAAATCCTAACTCTTATTTCATTTTTCAATATATTTAAACACTAATAGGGTATTTTGGTATGTTTGTACACATATATCTAGGTTTCTTTTTTTTTCCCCTAGTTTCCCTCAAATGAATTTCTTATCAAACCCTCCTAAATCCTATTGAAATTGAAAGAGTTATGCAATGAACCAAACAAAAGGTTTTTTTCTTTTTTTTTCATTAAATGCTGCAAAAGATCTTAAGTTATAATTTTGAATGGCTCGAAAACTTCTTTGACAACATTGAAGTGTTTGTGAATAAATAAGTGATGGAATTTGGTATGTAACTCTAACTTAGCCCCAGGAGTTCTTTGTTTAAGAGAATCTATTTGATTGGCACTACTAACTACCTTTACTTTAGTCTAAACAGGAGGAGATATTTAGTGGTTGTTTCTTTACATACGTCAAATAACAGATCTCTTTAGTGCTCTAAATGCTCAAAATAAAGCCTACAAAAGGTTTTCATGTGGATTGAGGGCTTTCACTGGGAATTTGCTGCAATTAGGGATCATGAAGAATTGAGTGTTTTTCTGTGTATGTATACAAGACGAAAAATACAGCAAAAGCAAATCCCTTCCTATCCCTCCAAAAGAAGGACTTTTGAGCGACTTAAAGAGAAGCAAAGAGATAGCATCCCTTGCACAGAATTGCTGAAAAGGCAGGCGCATATTTTTGAACTAGAAAATAGTGAAGTAAGAAAACAGAGAAATCAGACAACAGAAAAGCAAGAAATTGCGCCTGGAAATCAGCTCTTACCACAAAATATTTCAGATGATGGGTTTATTTGTATTTTTACATAATAAAACAAAATGCATTTTCTGACACAAATAAAGCAGAGTAAAGGATTGGTAGTTTTAAGTAAATTCTTAATACACAGGTCAATATATTTAATATCTTCATGTACTGTGTGAAGATGTTTAAGAGATTTTCTCTCTCATTTTTATTCTTTCTGTTGGAAAATTAATCTTTTTTATCAAGTTTGCTCCAGTCTCAAGTTTGACATATTTTACAGGGTAAAGACATGCAGTTTTTTCTAAAAGCAGTTGATGAGAATATTCCTGTTAGTTCAAAAAAGCTTGGACAGTGTGTTTTGAGAGCCCAGTAAAACACCAGTAGGGCAGGCAATGCACACACACAGTATGAGAGAAGAAAGAGACAAGAATAATCTGCTACACTGTTGCGAGACATGTTGCAGGAAAAGAAATTTGTAACGATGATTGCTTAGGATTTTAGAAAAAATCAGTGTACACTAAGAAACTAAAGCATCGTGCTGATATCTGGACCTAAATTAAAGTTGGACTTCAATATCTTGTGCAATAATTCTTACCAGCTTTGACATTATTAGTGAAGAACTTCAAAAATGTAATTTAGACAAATCTTTTAAGTACTGAAGGGTTTTCATTTAATAGTATGAATTTCCTTTCTTTTAGATTTCTTTTTTTTTTTTTTTTTGATTTTTCTTTAACACCATTATCATATCCGCAAGAAATGATACAGTGGTGAATGTTTTGATATTTCAATTACACAGACAAATGGAGTTTTTGAATTCATTTGAAGGGTGAGAAATGGTTTGTCACTTTGAAAGAAAAAGAAAAGACTTGTAAAGAACATAACACTAAATGAGCATCACTAAAGGCATGATGTGTGCTCACAATATTTATTCTATAAATCTGATACTATGTGCCAACATGTAGGATATAAACATGAATTCCTTCCAGATATGTTACGGTTCAAATCCTGAGCTAGGAGATGCACTAGGGTAAATAAAAACTTAAAGTTATAAAACCTGATGTAATAGTAAATGAGGATTAGGTGTAATTATCTGAAAGAACATTTCCTAACATATTAAATGGACAAACAATATAAGACATGGTAATTTATGATCTATGTGAATAAGAAGAATTAGGAAAAGAGTTTCATTTACTAAAAATTAAAGGGAAGTCATCAACTTAGAAATCACTGAGTTTAGTGTTATTGTGAATACTTACAGAAGCTGAAAGAATATGATATCATTTTTGCTAAGCATTTTCCTTTTAACTTATGCAGCTGATACAAATTTTGGAAGTTTTTTTTCCATCATCAAAAATCATATGAATAATGTGTAAATGTTTGTTAAAAAGAACTGCTCACTGGTATTTTATTTCTGTGATGACTGCACGAGGAKTATTTCTGGTTATTTTAATAAGTAATTTTCAGATGAGTCATGCTGTCAGTGCCACATCTGACAGCAAAAATTAATTCTTCTCCCCTGTACTCTCTGAGCAGAAAGAGGGCTTTTGTGTCAGTCACTTGTCTGCTTTTTTCTAGTTTAGTCAATAGATTGAATGAAAGATATTACTTTTTCCTTACAAGCCTTGCCTTTGTAGATAGGTTCTGCCTTTCTGCAGTGTCATAAGGCTGAGTTTAGTATGTTGCTTTTCATCATGGCCAGAAGCCATGTATGTAAATGTCAATGTTGAAGCTTAACCTTTTTATAGCACTGTCAACTATATATTGGCATCTGCTTCCTGGGCCCTTTTTCTCAGAAAATGTAAATGGCATAGCCCTCCTGCCAGGGAATCTCAGCATACATAATGGAAGAGAGAGACAATAATACACTGTACTCCTTTTGTGCCTCACTGAAGTAGCAGACAGCCCAAAGCTTCATGCTTATCTGCTGCTTTCATTCAGGAGCAGAAGTGATGTTTCCTTCTGTTCCCAACTGATAACAAGTGCAAAAATAACTTTGGGCCAACAGCATCCCTGCTTGGGAATAAAATAAAATAAAATAAAATAAAATAAAATAAAATAAAATAAAATAAAATAAAATAAAATAAAATAAAATAAAATAAAATGGAGTAGAAGAAAAACAAATTGCTGAGCTGATTGGCAAGAAGGTGATGAGAGATTTCATGGCTTTGCAGAGGCTGAAAAGTAGAGAGGTGGATGATACAGAAAAGGGAAAATGAATTCTAGGAAACAAAAGGAGGAAAAAGAGGACATAAGTAAAGATACGGAAAGAAAAGTCAGAAAGAAAACATAAGATTTTTTTTTTTTTTATATTAAAAAAAAAAAGAGGTTCTGAGGGAAAAGAACTACTGCATTACAACGAAAAATAGGCACACAGTTTTGTTCCCTACAGCAGTCAAGCTGCTCACATCTCATGGTTCTGTTGCCACACAAGTTCTATTTCCAGCTCCAAGTCAAGAAAGTAAAAAGACAAAATTTCTACCTCTAGATGGTGTTTCAGTACTCAATTTATTGCTACAATTGAATAAAGGTGTCCTGTTCTCCTCTTTTCCTTGAGGAGTTCCAGCTTAGAGATGCTTAGAAATTTAGAATAATTTTTCATTAAAAAATATATTAATTTGCAAACTCAACTGCTAAGGGCATACATAACGTATGGTAGAGTTTATGACTGAAAGAATCCAGAGTGATTTCATTTTCTCTTCCACATATAACCTACTTGTCTTGCCAATCTACAAGTATAAGAGAGACACCCTTAGATGTATATATTGTCTTATTTTGAAAAGATTGTTGGTTTTATTCATAAGCTTTTAAGAGTCCTTCAAATACTCCCTATGCAAACAATGAAGTTCTGAAACTTAAAACAGTATAATGTAAAAAAAAATCTTGACCAATTGTGCTCCAGACAGCTTTCTAAGTTCAACACTGTAATACTACTGAATTATATTAATATATTAATCCATTCTTACAGCTATGTATGCATAGTTTCCAGTAAAACTTACATTTGAGGGAAAGAGTGGAAAGTCTTCTGAGACAATGAATTTATACTAATTATGTCATTCTGAAATTAAAAAATATGCATATGATAGAAAATTTAGATATTGCATTCTAAGCAATTATAATAATTCCTGAAAAGGGGAATCAGTTCTTTATGTTAGAATTACAACAGATTAGAATAAGCTTTCTGTTATTAAGAAATGATGTCATATTAGTTTTACAAGATTATGTTAGTTCTCTATAATATAGCACTGCACTTACTGTCTAGTACAAGGACAACAGTTATGTCACTGGGATTTTATGGCTTATTTTGTGGCTTTTGGATCACTTTATGTTTCCTTATGGATTGCATATTTCTATTATAATGTAAATTTAAATAGCAAGAATTGAACTGACATGTACACATCTAGTCTCAAAAATAGACGTGTTAGCTCTTGAGCTTCAAATTCTACAGCTTTTCTTTGTTTTATTTACTTTGTTTATTAAAAAAAGTAGATTTGTTGCAATAAACAAAATAAACACACATTGGTAAATATCAATATCCTATTTTCCATTTTTAAAGCTATGACTTAGCAAGACACATGCTTCATAGTAAGATCAAATTGAGTTTTGCACACACACTCCAGGAATCATCATTCTTTATTATGCTTAGTAATTCATGCATAAAATATTTGCATTGAATCATAATTCTTGTTCTTCATACAGAATTATTTTGCTAGGTATGCATACTGAAGTCTTATAAGAAAAGAAGGGCACAGTTCTTAAACTGTGAAATTTTCTCCATGAAAATATATTGGATGATGTTAATATAAAAGAGAATCATGAGTGCCTCAATTCCTCACAATATAATTCATATTTTATCATGTTTGAATTTATTTAAATTTTCTTGAAGAGAGTTTTCCAAGATTTCAAAAGCTTTTATTTGATTTTTCCTCCTGAGGATATTTACATTTCAAAAATATTTGTCTCTGCATTATTACTGTGCAACCTTCCTCTGAATTCTGCTTAAAGATATTTTTCTTTTTTTTTTTTTTTTCTAAAGAAATAAGGGTGTGCCATTAACAGTCAAGAAAATAGCACTCATACATAACATAGTATAGTTCTCCTAGGTAATTTCACTGTAAATAAATCATAGAATCATAATTATAGAATCCTTGAGGTTGGAAGGGACCTTCAGAGATCATCTAGTCCAATCCCCTGCTCACGCAGGGTCACCTAGAGCTAATGGCACAGGGCTGCGTCCAAGCGGGTTTTAAAGATCTCCAGAGAAGGAGACTCCACAGCCTCCCTGGGCAGCCTGTTCGAGGGCTCTGTCACCCTCACTGTCAATATTTTTTGCCTTAAGTTCCTGTGGAATTTTTGGTGCTTCAGTTTGTGGCCRTTTCCTCTCATCCTATCGCTGTTCCCCACTGAAAAGAGGCCRCCCCCTCCTCCTCACTTGAGGTATTTATAGACACTGACCAGATCCCCCCTCAGCCTTCTCTCTGCAGGCTGAACAGGCCTCTCCGCCTTTGCTCACAGGGCAGATTTTCCAGGTCCCTGATCATCCGCGTAGGCCTGCCCTGGACTCWCTCCAGCAGCTGCACATCCCCCTTATATTAGAGTGTCCAGCACTGGACACAGGGCTCCAAGGTGTGGCCTCACCAGGACTGTGTAGTGGTAGACGATCACCACTTTTGACCTGCTGGAGATGCTCTTCTTAATGCACCCCAGAATGGCATTGGCCTTCCTGGCCACCAGGCCACACTGCTATCTCATGGTCAACTTGTTGTTTACCATGACGCCCAGGCCTACAGAGCTGCTCTCCAGAAGCAGCCTGACCTGGTGTCTGGGGTTATTCTTCCCCAAGTGCGGGATCCTGCACTTACCCTTTTTAAACTTCATGAGGTTTCTCACCACCCAGGTGTCCAATAGAAAGACAAAAATTTGTTGTAGATGTAATGGCTCTCTGACCCATGTTTCTTTCTTGTCATCTATAAAATATAATTCATTCTTCTTGGTCTTATTATAATCTGCTGATGATAAACTGTGCACTCTATAGAATAAAGTACATAGATAAAGATTCACATCTTTTATGAGTTAGGTGTGGTTTTCTTTACATTGCTATCCTGTCTCCGGAACTAGCATATCATACAGTCTCACTGTATTTTATTCTTTCAAAATAGCGAGCATATGAAAAATTATGTTCTCTGTAGATAAGTATTCTTGTATACTATCTTGCAGGTAAGTATTGTAGTACACTTCTGAGGCATAATATGGGTATTATTTTTCCTGAAGTTTGTTTGGCATAGAGATATCACATGATCAATAAAATAGGGTAAAACTGCTTAACACTTTCATAATGTATATCTAATGAAAGATTTTTCCTTCCACATCTACTACGTTCATACATCTCCCTGCTCTTTTTGACTTCCCATGATTTGGAAGCTGTGTATCTCTGACTGTATAATCAGATAGCCCTTTAAGGAATTAATAATTCTGTATTTCATCATCAATAGTATTAACTTTCACTGGGATGCCTGAGAAAACACAAGGCTTTCACAGATTTCCCTTCAGTCACTGAGCAAGCTATTGCACTTGAGAATAATCCTGTTGGTTAAACACAATTTACCACTGGTAAATCTTTGTTGCCTTTTTCTTCTCTTTCTTATATCTAAAAATAACTTTTAGGAGGACCTACTCCAACATCTTCCCAGTGAAGTGAAACTGGCTGTAGTTTCATCTGTAGTTTTCAGGATCCTGCTTGCACTCCCTCTTTTTTTATTTTTTTCCCCTCCCTCAGATGAATGTAGTACTTATAGTTTTTCAAACTGTCAAGGCATCCTCTGATATCTATGGCCTTTCAAAAATAATAGTGTTTGACTTAAAGGTGAGGAATTTTTTCATCAACTATACACAAAAGCAAAAAACCTGCTGTTTTAAAAATATTTTTTTCATAATTTTGAAGATTCAAAGGGTAATGGGCCAATGTGGTGAATAAATTGGGGAAAAATAACAATAAATATGCTAAGACCTAATGAAATGCCAATCTTTATTCTCTGCATATGATCTTACTTAAGGTTTTTAAGTGTTAGAGCAGTATTAAAATACTGTACTCTGAAACAGTTTCCTGCTAGATATTCTAATTTGTCTTCCTTGGAACAAATATGTACAAATATAGGCCTGTCAAAAATATTTTATTTAAATTTAAATATTACAAATGAATATAATAATATATTTTATAAGCAATTATTTTAATAAAATAAAATAGCATTTAGAAAATGTATATATGTACTTGTATTGCATTTTCAGGATAAAATTAGAGTGATTATTTTGAAGTTTATGCTTCAATCTGTTATATTACTGCACTGATGAACTCCTAATGTGACAGGCACAGATAATATAATGAATGCCTTATTGCATTTGGAAGACCATAAAAAAGGTGACTGACATAATATTTTCTTCCAGGTGGGAATAAAAGGTGACTGCTTTCCTGGCCTTTTACAATCTAGTTAAGCATTTGACTGACAGAATGTTGGCACCAGCCCTGGAAAAGCTACTCAGCCTCAACTCCAAGTAAGTGAAGTCTTACACTTTTGGAGTAAATTTACAAAGTCTGCTGATTTCTAGCAATAAACACAAATGAAGAATTCAACTCACAACATATCTTAAAGCTTTTTGATTCTCCATGCTGTGGAATTCAGTGTTAGCCATTTAAACACATCTTAAAATTGGAGCATAATTCAATCTCTTTATCAAGTTGTTTGGCACACTTGGTAACACCACATTTTGATTTCTCTAGACAATTGAAAGCACTCACTGAAAGTAATGCCAAATGCTATAAAATAAAGGTAAAAATTCTGAACCCTGAAAGCATATGCATATAGTCAGTGATCAAGGAAATAGAGATCTGTAATCTATATTTTCTGAAAAGTAATCTGTTTAGTATAGAAAATAAATCTGGGCAAACAAAATGTCAGGACTGCTATTTTTGTATTAATTAAAAGGACTTTTCCTATTGCATTAATCAGAGAAGAAAGCATGGATTAGAATTAGAAATAAGGGCAGAAAAGAAACATTGGTCTCTAACCATATTTTCCGTGGACCTCACAAATTATCCTTCACATGCTAAGATGATCAACATTAGCAATGCCATAAATAAAAAGAGCTATATATACAGAGAAATAATTGCTTAAGAGGACTACTTACATAAAAGTGTACATATATACCAGAAAATACATATATACATATAAATATAATATGTATTTATATATATGCATACAATATATCCAGGATGTGCCAACTATGTGTACCTATGGATGTCTTAACTATGTGTACCTATCGTATTTGCAGTCTCTGATTTTTATTATTAACAAATTCCATTAACAGTTTTACATTCTGTATCAATACCCATCAACATATTCTTTTTTTCTGTAACCAGTAAAAGTTCACAGAAAAGACAAAGACAGAATGATATTCATGGCATTTTTTAATATGCATTACAATATAATTTCTTATGGAAAGGTGATTGGCTTCTTGGATCAAGTGCTAAGAAACCTGCAGAATACTACTAGCCTTAAAAAAGAAAAAGGAGAGATGGGGGTGGGAAGAGTTAAAGATACTCATATATCACTGTAACAAGAACAATATGATATTGTAAAAAATACTGAATCTGGGGAAACATACTAAAGTCATTGTAAAAGAAACTCTTAGTTCTACTATTATCATAGTTGACAGCTTGGTGGCCATTCAAAATATTTATTGTTAGATACGTTTGTGTAGGCACAGTGTAATAGAGTAGTCAAATTCTGTTCTCTTGTTGAGTTAATCTTGAATCATTGACTGATTGTTAGAAAAGCTGATAAAGTTACATTGATGTTTTGTTCAAACAAACTCATGTTTGTTTTTCTTCATCTACTGCTAGCCAAAACAAACAGGCTGTGAATCCTTATACTGTATATGCTATACAAATTAAAAGAACTGTAGCTCTTTGTAGATCCTCAAATGTACAGAATAGAAGGCATTTATCATCTCTATGATTTTATTTGAACATGTATATTGGGGAATCAAATTTAATGAAGTGTATTATAATTCAAAATGAGAATAATATAATTCTGAGCACTTTTTTTTTCTTTAAAAAACTAAAGTAAAGTAAAACTAACAGAATCAATTTCTCAGACTGACATACGACTCTTAAAATTTTCCAGAACAGTGACAGCAATCTGAAGTTTGATAGTTGTTTTTAGGAAACCCCTTTACTACGTGTACATTTTTTATTTATTCCACATATGTATCAATTTTTGTGAGGCAAATACAACTCATAATGAGAAATAATTTTATTACTGACAATCAGTTCAAGAAGAAGGGATGCCCAAAGAGGCTTGAAAACTCAGAAAAGTACTTTTATTTTGATGATAAAAGAGAGTTCTTTGTTGATATTTGATTGCTGGATAAGGGGAAACAATTAATAGGCAAGATCTCATTTGTTTTAGATAGAACATGGCATACTAAATAAAATATAAATAATTAAAAGACTAGTGCAATAAAGAGAACTGTCTCATATACCTTGAGTCCTGAGTCAGACTTAAAAAATGCTAATTCTGATAAAATATTGCTATGGGAACCTAGCAAAAACTAGAAAGAGAAATTGTTTCTGCACTCGATGCTTGTGAGGCCACACTTCAAATACCATGTAAAGTTTGGGCCCCCCCTCACTACAAGAAGGACATTGAAGTACTGGAGAATGTCCCAAGAAGGGCAACAAAGCTGATGAATGGGTTGGAGCACAGACCTTATGAGGAGCAGCTAAGGAAGCTGGCATTATTTAGTGTGGAGAAGAAGAGGCTCAGGGGAGACCTTATTGTTTTCTACAGCTACTTGAAAGGAGGTTATAGTGAGATGGGGGTCAATCTCTTCTCCAGAGTAACTATCAACAGAATAAGAGGAAATGGCCTCAAGTTGTGCAAGAGGAGGCTCAGGTTAGATGTTGGGAAAAATTTCTTCACGGAAAGGGTGGTGAAGTGTTGAAACAGGCAGCCCAGGGAAGTGGTGGAGTCACCAATCCTGACAATGTTCAAGAAATGGGTAGATGAGGCATTTAGGACAGGATTTAGCAGTCATGGTGTTGAAGGGCATATGGCTTGACTCTATGATTTTGAATGTCTTTTCCAACCATAATGATTCTATAATTCTATGATTCTACTGGCAGTAAAGCTAGTGATCCTGAGGAGAAAAGAGCTATTAGAATTTTTATTTTCCACCACTCTCAAGAATATGAAAGGTGGTGAAATATTCTATTTCAGAGATGAATTCTATTTCTTCTCTGAAATAGAATAGCAGACAGAGGTGAAACAGCTGCAAGATAAAGGAAAGGAAGGAAAATACTTGGATGTCTTGCGATGAAGTCACAGAAAGCAGTACCTTAAAGAAGGGATGACAATGCCAATAAATAAAGAAGGGATGACAATGCCAATATCCTATGCCAATAAATTGTATAAATACCCAGTGTACTGTAGAGTTCTCTAGAATTCTGTGTGTCTGGAATAGTCCTTAAGTGTTGATAATAATTTCCTCAGTTTTTTTATATCTTCATTGATGGCCAACCATGAATGAAATTACATGCCTGAAGAGGGAAAATTTCATGCAGGAGATATCAGACTAGATTAAATTGTCTTATTAACCACTCAAAATTTAGAGAGAATGACAGAAACTATCACCTAGGTATCCCACGGATTTGTGTACTTACCTAGTACCTAGTAAATCTACATTTTCTAATCGCTGTATTTTTTTTTACCTTTCTAGCTGTTTATTTTGTTTTGTTAACCTTTTACAGATGAGGTTTGGAATGGAATAGTGTTTGCTATCAAAAGGTGAACTAGGAAAGACAATTCATTTTCTCCTGATCTCCTAGTATCAAGAAGAAAGAAATATGTCAGCAATGCTTGAAGAAGGAAGAATCTTTTATCGCCCCATTTCACATTAAAGGAGAGAGTTATAGGCAGTAAGCATGTTAATAATGTTTAGTTGATTTAGATATTTGACACTTTAATTATACATTGATAAATTATCTGTTATCCAAGAGAAGTATTTACATGACATGTCAAATGATCCAATATTTCTGAGGCAGGAAATATTATATGAAATTATCAAAGATAAAAAACCACAATGATGACAAAAAAAAAATCTCAAGTTTTTCACCAGAAATGTGAATGGTGTGCGTGTTACTTCAAGGATGTAGTTGTTTATAGATTCTTTTTATTTTTTTATTTTTTTAATTTATTCTTTCAATGTGAAATTATAAATTTAGAAATAGTAAAGCAGTATTTGCAGTCTTCAAAAAGGGAAAGAGGAAGGAGCTGGAAAACTGCAGACCAATCAGTCTCACTTCCATCCCTGGAAACGTGATGGAGCAGCTCATYCTAGAGAGCATCTCTTGGCACAGCAAGGACGAGGAGGTGATCAGGAGTAGTCAGCATGGATTCACCAAAGGAAAGTCATGTTCGACAAACCTAATAGCCTTCTACAATGGGTTGACTGGTGGGCTAGATGAGGCAAGAGCCATAGATGTTGTCTACCTTTACTTCGGCAAGGCTTTTGACACCATCTCCCATAATATTCTCATGGGGAAGCTCAGGAAGTGTGGACTGGACAGGTGGACAAGGAAGTAGATTGAGAACTGACAGAATGACAGAGCTCAGAGGGTGTTCATAAATGAAGCCAAGTCCAGCTGGAGTCCTGGGGCCAGTGGTATCCCCCAGGGGTCAGTACTGGGCCCAGTGCTGTTCAACCATTGATGACTTGGATGACTTGGACTTGCACAGAGTCACCCTGAGCAAGTTTACGGATGATCCCAAGCTGGGTGGAGTGGACGACACTCCAGATGGCTGTGCTGCCTTTCAGAGAGACCRGAACAGGCTGGAGAGTTGGGCAGGAAGGAACCCCCTGAGGTTCAGCATGGACAAGTGCAGGGTCCTGCACTTGGGTTGAGAGGGAATCTGATTAATATGTATAAGTTCTTGAAGGGTGAAGGTAGGGATGAAGGGGCCAAACTCTTTGCAGTGGTGGCCAGTGGTAGGACAAAGAGCAACAGCTGTAAGTTGAAACACAGGACGTTCCATCTCCATATGAGGAGGAGCTTCTTAACTGTGAGGGTAGAGCCCTGGAACAGGCTGCCCAGAGAGGTTGTGGAGGACCTCTGGAGGTCTTTCARACCCGTCTGGATGTCAGCCTGTGCCCCATGTGCTGGGTGTCCTTGCTTGAGCAGGGGGGTTCGATTAAATGATCTCTAGAGGTTCCTTCTAAGCTCAACCATTTTGTGATTCTGTAATTCTGTAATTGTAATATCATGTACTCAGGCAAGCAGCATCTTACTGTTTCCAAGCTGTTATGTATACCGAGTTTGTTCTAGGTGACATAATCACAAACAAATTCAAAAGGCAATTCCTAGGCAATGAAAATCATACTTAACCAACCTGATAGCCTTTGACTAAAGGCCAGGGGAGTGCTGTGGATGTGTCCTTTCTGAAGTTTAGTTCACCTTGACTTGGATACAGTCAGAACCTTTCTGAAAAAGAAACTGAATTCAGTCGTTTGAGAAAGCTCTGCAAGTTTAAGTAAAATGATCAGAAGTTTAGGCTAGAATGTCAAGATACTGCATACTATTCCAGACTACATCCTAATTTTCCTACAGTGCATCCTAATTTTTTACATTTTTACATTTTTTTACATTCATATATGTTTCATGCTGTGAATAGGTTTTATAGAAAACACATTGAACAAAAAAAATTGACAAAACTTTAACCAACTTGGAAGCATTTGACACCCAGAGTCTCTTGTTAAGCCAGAAATGGAACTTACCTATCTTGAGGCCCACTTCAGAGCTCTGGCTGTTATCTCTAAGAAAAGTTAGAGCTTTTGGTCTGTATAATGTCAGAATCAAATTTTCACAAGCTTTCAGTGGGATGACGGGATAGAGTTTTCTATTCCTTCACCAGAAAACACATTTGTAATTATCTAATTAAAACTGATAATCCCTAATTTTAATAGTTTCTTAAGAGTAGGTTGATGTTTCGGCTGATCACCTACCTATATGAAGGCAAAATTTAACTGAGTAGAACTAGCTATGATTTGTCTCTTGGTCTTATAAAATCTACACTTGAGATTTGTATCATCGTCAGRGGCTATGCTCTATATGGATTTGGATGATGCACAACACAAGAAATTTATTTAAGGAATTTTCTCTAAATGTTGAGTCAGTAATATGATTTCTCYTTCTTTCTGAATTTGAGCAGATATCTATTTCTAGCTATGTTGAGATCCTCATGTAGACACATATGAACATATTTGAAATCCTTGCACCTGTGATGAAACAATTCCTGTTGAAATTATCTGATGAACTTAATAGCATGAGGAATATCAACATTACTCCTAATTCAAAATAATATACAACACATAGCTAACAGCTAGCTTATTGTATTTAACTGTATTTAATTAACCATACCATTAAATATAATCACAGATGTAAAACAGACTGACAACTGAAATCAGTATTAATCTAATTTTATTGTCCTGTTAAGATTGAACCTGGAATATATATTTTTTACACATGATTAGTCTCATTTTTTTATATATGATTAAATATATGTTTACATACAATAAGATCTATGTTATTATATGATCAGATGTCTGTATAGAAGCATTGCTCACTTTCCATTTTATAAAACACTAATTTCAGCTAATTTTCACTTGCCACACTTTAGCATTCAAACAGACAGATTGCCTCCCAAGCATTTACCTTGAGTCAAATGTTTAAGTTTCAGACAGAGCTGCTCAGTTATTTCCTAGACGAGACTTGGATAAAATATATTTTGCCCATGATTTTTTAAAAAACTGCAAGTCTCCCCTCAAGATAAGCTATTGCTTCTGTCAGTAGATAGTGGAGCAATATTTGACAAGGCCATCATCTGAGGTTGCTTCCATTCCAAGCCAAGCCTGCCAGATTTTTAGTCGTTTACCCCTGAAAATCTCTGTGTGCATGTTGTCAGTAAAATCTTACATCTGTCATCTTCATACAATGTCTAACTGGTACTACATGTGGTGATGTAGTTTTTATGCCAGTGTAGTAATGTGGAAGTTGTTACAGTCAAAAACTTATGGGGAAAAAGGAAATCTCTTTATTTCTAAAACCAAGAAATTACTGCAATCTAACTGAAATCTTTATCTAAATCTAATATACATATTTTTTTTACTAATCTAGACGTAACTATTGCAGAGAAGAAATTATGAATAAATAAGAGAAAATATTATTATCAGAAAAGTCTCTTTAATAGAAGTATAGTTAAAATTGTTATGGACACATTGATAGTATCCTTTTCCTTCAATAAAATGTGGCTTCTTTGACAATCCTTGTAGGTTCTAAGATTGATGACTTCAGATTGTGGTGGAAAGGAATGTATAAAGAATTGATGGCATACGGAGTACCTTATTGGAAGGAATATGTACTGATGTAGAAGCRTGGCATCACTTTTGTGTTTATTAAACACAAAACAACCTTTTGCTATTTCTTCTGCAAGTCCATGTTACAACTAAATTAAGTCATGGTACATTATCTATGTAATAATAGATGTTTACTTTATAGTTTTTGCATACCTAAAATTGGTTTCATCTTTCCTCCTCTGAATATTTGTGAGTAGTCAAACTATTAGGATCTTAAACATAGTTTGTTAGCCTTTTCTGATCATCTCATACCCATACTCCTGTAGACTTCRACATGTGTCCTCACTTTGAAGGCCTCTTTTATTATAGCAGACCCATATTCTTGCAGGCTACAACATTAAGTCAGGGACAGGCACATTTCTTTTGTTGAATTTAAAATAAGGAAGAAAGRAAGAAAAAAAGAAAGAAAATGAATCATGCCAAGACACCTGATCATTAGGAAAAAATTCTTGTTATATCTAAAAAGACCAAATGAAAGGTTTAAGGCAGGTCAAAATAATCTCACAGCAAACATGACTGAGTTCTGAGTGTTTGAAAAATTAGTACAAATTTGTGGTTTGTGGCCTTTTACTAGCAAAAGTGAAACTGTGACTACGCCACTGTATTGAGCAGGACTTGATCCACCAATGCTTGTCAAAGTAATTTAAGTGATTTGGTGTTACTATTAAAACTGAGGGAGAAATGTTTTTCTCTAGGTTGCATGTATTCTCTGATTTGGTGCATAGGCAATGGAAAGTAGGTGGAAGCAACAAAATTCTAACTCATTTGTTTTATTCATTCCCTGGGTTTTAACATATAATAACTACAAAAATGTGTTTCTATATAAATATTCTGAAATAAATATATTTCATTTGTAACAAAATGGCTTGAACTACTTGGAATATAAAATAAAAATAAACATTCTTGTCACTATCCCTTACCTTTTTACAGTTCTTTATGACCCAGGTGTTAAAACTACAAAAGAACTAAATATAAAATTCATAGTCTTAAGCCTTCTGTGATGCTTCTTTCCTCTTAGTATTGATTTTTATTATCCTGTATGAGTAAATGTGCTTCCCACAGTAGAATGTTTCCTCATTCAAGTCTTTCTAAAGAAAACTATACTTAGTTTTCTTTGTTAAAGCTTGTTTTTATTAATTCATAGGAAAAAAAAATACTTTTTGAGTTTGTGGTTAAAAATCTTAACATTACAAATCAAACATGTTAACAAATATAGCAGAATATCTCTCGCTGTTCTATCTCAGAGCAGTATTTAAAAATCCCAAACCACTAAGTTAAAAACAATTTAAGTGTGATTTCCTATTCTCTAATAAATGATTACCATTCAAAAAGTATCAGTCAGACTGGCAAGCAGCCCGTGTTCATATAAATACTTCATTGCTTACCAAGGCAAAAATCACATATTTAAGCATTCACTGCTTTACAGCATATTAGCAGTAAACATAGCACCTGATCCCTGTCTAGCATCAACACTTTGCTAAGGTTGTGAAAAGCTCAGCAGTATTCCAAAAGGGGAGTGAAGGTGAAGGAACTAACGCATCTGTTTCATATTGGCTGTGCCTTTTGAGATTCTTTTTCAAATTTTTTATGAATCTCAATCCTGAGCTGTTACGTTTTGGGTTTTCCATTGAAATGCAGTCCTTTCAGGAGAGATCAGCTCAGTGTTGTCTCTCTCCCTCATCACTCAGAGACTCGGTGTAAGCTGAGTACATGGTTTGTGGCAAACCACAGGGTAATCCTTAGGCAGATATACATCAGCTTCAAACCCAAGGGTTAGACCTTACATAATGCAGCAGAAAAAAGGAGACTAAAGAGTGATGCAGTGGTTATCTAATCTCCACTGAATACAGGCAGTGGAGCCAAATGCCTTCAATGATGACAGTTTCCTCTGCTTGCTACATATGTTTTTTTCCACCCCTTGGGCATGAAGAGGATGCACGTTCATGCAAATCTTGTATCCACCATACCAAGATGAACAGCTGAGACCAGACTTTCTATGTCTAATCAAACAGTAAAAGAGAGGCAGTAGTATATGTCGCTCTGTGGTCTAACTAGAAAGGTTGTGCACTGCTAGCTGTAGAGACAGCAGCTGTTTACACAAAATCATCCATTACATAATTAGGAGGACTTGCTGATTCTAGGAGGATTTGCTGATTCTGTAGTTCTAAATCATTATAGTTACTTCAAATGAAAAGTTGCTAATTTAATCTTGAAAAGATTTTTCTCCATTTAAAGCACTGTAGAGCAGCATGATCTTAGAAACAGCTAGCACTCCTAGCTAACTGTAACTAATGTGTTTGAATCATCCCAATTTATTTATTTTTTCTTCAAAATGTTTTCTGTAAAAGCTGGGAGAGTCAGCAGGGACAGAATACTGGCCATCTTCATGTGGAAATGGACAGCTGGGTCATGATGGACTGATTTGCTGCAGAAGTATGAGATTTCTGGAGAACTTGCGTGTGACAGATGGGATACCATCTGCTGAGGAACCTAAGGTGCTATAGATTAGCAGTATTGAAAATAGGAAATTATATAATGTGAGTCAATTAAGGGTATCACATCTTTTGCTTCTCTAATTTTTCAAGGAATATCCAGATTTAGAAAAGGAGGAAAAAAAAAAAAAAAAAAAAA
>NW_020456199.1:985793-1004118 GCF_003342845.1 Nothoprocta perdicaria | reverse complement strand
CATTCCATTCCATTCCATTCCATTCCATTCCATTCCATTCCATTCCATTCCATTCGTGCGCATTCCAAGGGCAAAATTTCATTCGCTACTGAACAATCTGATGTTGTGTCATGCCTCTATTATTCATACTGAATATATCCTCACCTTTAAGAGAAATTTCAGTGAAATCAGGTGAGAGGCTTTACAGAACGAGGCGTTCTTCAGCACTAGAAGGGGTGGGCAGATCCTCTTCTTTGATTGTTAGAGGAATATGATATTGCTTTAAAGTTTCCTGCTCACAGGAGAAGAGGCAGGTAGCTGACCCATTAAACAATGAAAATATTTTTTTGTTTGTTTGTTTAAGAGCTAAATGCCTATTTGTCAGAAGATTTCAGGACTGTTAAATTTTTCCTTGGATTTAGCTCTGTGAGCAGCCTCTTTCCTCATGTTAGCCAGAGTGTTGACAGTTAAATAACTCCTTCCTTTCCTTTGCCCCTCCAGGTTTTTCCCACTAACTTTTTATGAAAGTTAGAAATTTGTTTCAGAAGACATTGAAGTCAATATGAGTGATACTATTTCCACATTGAAGTGCAAAGATCAGAAGCGTTCTGTTTTATTTTGTATTATTTACTTAATAGTCTGTTGCTCTGATTAATTAAGATATGTGTAAAATATACCCACATAGGCAAYAGTTCATAAACTACTGACTAATTCATCGATTACTGCTGCTTTGAAAGATTACTACAATTTGTACTGAGACTTATGAGCAACATGATTTAGGGACAACACTTTCCCAATTAACATTATAATGTATAACTTTATTTAAAAATCATATTACTATGTAAAACCTATTAAATAGGCAATAGAATTTCTATCTCTRGTGCCCAGATATTTACGTTATAGAAATTCACAGTTATTTAAATATTTATAAAATGAGAGTTGAGAGAAGCACTTTTGAAAAGCAGTTAATAATGAACAGACATCAAGGGAGCCATCATTATAACAGCAAAGTGCTTTGCAACTCCAATAACTTCACTGGTGCAGAAGCAGGCCATCAAATTTAATTAAAAGCAGTCAAAAATAAACGGAAAAATTGAACTGCAAAAGCCTATCCTTTGCCAGCAGCTGCAGAAAAAGTGAAAGAAAGAAGGGAGAACTTTAAAAGTAATAATGAATTGATAAGCCTTACTGCTTGCAACTTGTAATTCACCCTGTCAGATTTTAGTATCAGTTAAACTGGATTAATAGAACAATCACTGATTCCCTATCTTAAATCCTTTTGCACAGTCCCTCTCTTATGGGTTTTCCTGATAAATGGAAGTCTCAGAGGGTCAAAATTTCAATTCATTTCCCTGCTTACTCATTTATTTTAAATAATTCTAACATGCACATTTGCTGAACTCAAGGAAAATCATCGGGATAATTTAGACATAGAAGCAAACCTTTTTATTGACTTTGGTTTTGGGGGTCTTACAGGGAGATTTTATATCTTTTTATCCAGCAAAGGTAGATATCCCCTGGAATATGAAGTATTGACATCTCCATCTGCCACTAGAGGTTCCCATGGTGAAATGAAAGATTTGTAATGTAATAGTGCTAGCAAATTTATTACTCCTTTATATGCTCAGATTAATGTGGATATATGCAAACTGTACCACAAGGACAAAAACAATTTACCCTAGACCATTTTATTTTTTATAATGTGCTTTAATGAAGCTAAAGCTTCCCTGCTGTGACCTTATTATGTTTTCCAGCATCAGTGGGAAATAGATTATGTTGGATTGTAACAGAGCTCATGAAACAGCAGGAATTCTGAAGTAGAAGATCAATTATTTTTTAGTGGTCAATATAGAAATAGGAACAGCAAAAGCTAAATTTGTGAAGATTTTTTTTGGAAAAAAAAGTTGAAGAAACTAAAATAAACAATTTTTATGTCAGTCAGTCTTACAAAGTCCTGTTCTCACGGGAGTTTTTAGAGACAACATGATCTCCCACGATGGAAATTTCCATTCTAGTAAAATTTTGAGAAAAATATACATTATAAATAAAATTATAATATTATATATTATATATTGTATTATATATAAAACCAATCCTTGTAGGTTGTGGACTTCATGTAAAACAAAGAGGAAATAAAGCTCTCAGTTATTAAATCTCTAATATGTTTTCTGCTGTTCCATTTCTTAACAGTTTTCAGAAACTGAAAGGTATATAACAAAAAATTAAAAAATAAATCAAGCATCTTCCTTGTTCTCTTGTCTTCCCCTTCAGCAACACTAGCTAGGTGCCTCTAAATTCAACAAAATACTTCCAGAAAGATTTGCTTATAATTCACTAGATATAAGAAAGATGCTCTTAAGAGAATAAGACATTCTTGCTGAAATTCTTAATGTCCTTTTGTATTGGGTGTTTCAATTAATACTTTTTATTATTATTATTTTAAAGGGCTGCTTTTAAAAGATTGAATGGAGTTTCTATTCAATCCTTTAAGAAGCTTAGTCTCTAAGTTATGCTGTGATGCTAAGCAAAATGATAGAGGCTAATATTCATGATAGAATTATTTTACTAGTGACAGGCACAAGACCTATGCATTGTTTTTAAGGATTAACTTTTGATTTTTAAGTCATTTTTGCACAGTTGATAGCCTTCCAGAAATAGTAAATGTACTCAGACTAGATTATCAGTCAATAAATAAATAAATAAAGGTGAACGGGTAAACTGGTCTCCAAGCCTCTAAGCCTGAGGCAAAAATGTGCCCAGGGCTCTATCAGACTATAGAGGAGTGTGTGGATAAATCTGGGAAATCTGTGATTACCACTGCGCAATCAGACAAGAGAAACAAAAGGTTCTGGGAACAACTAGCGGAAATTCATTCGGAACGCTTCAGTCTGGCTAACTAACTAGCGCTTAAAAGGGTTTACTTCTGACTTTCACACCTATCAGGACCTGAGCCTCTCCTGCCCAGCATCAGTGAACATCTGTCCAGCCTAATCCCCATAAGAAGTGTTCTTGTCAGTCTCGCTGCTCCTTCAGAGAAGCAGGGATATGTGGAGAAATGGTCTTCTATCACCACGAAAAGAATCAGCTTAGATCAACATCTCCTATATACCAAGAAAGCTATGAAAAAATGGTAGGTGTTAAAATGACTAGAGCATGCACTCCTACTGTTGTCATAGAATCATAGAATCATTATGGTTGAGAAAGACCTTCAAGATCATTGAGCTCAACAAAAAACTCATCACCACCATACCTGCTAAATCACTGCTCTAATCCTCATCTACACGTTTCCTGAACACTGCTGCCAGGGACAGCGAGTCCACCACTTCTCTTGGCAGCCTATTCCAATGCTTGACTACTCTTTTGATGTAGAAATTTTTCATAACTGAGCTCAGCCTGAGATAAAGAAGGAGAGAAAGAAAATTTAGAAGTCAACCATCTCTTTATGAAGCAAAATGATATATGTTAATTTTGTATCTTTTGGTCCGATATGCTCATACAAATATTCATTTTCAGATAACTCAGATTAAGATATGATAGAACGAAACAGAAGTAGAAGCCTACTCTTCCATAAAATCAAGCTTGTCATTTTTTCTATCTCTATTACTAAGTCTAATAAAAGTTTTATTTCTTCTTACACATCTCTTAAAATGCTTTTACAGTGAAATAAGGATGGAAAAATACATTGCTTACCTTTGAGATAATTTAATGTCAGATTGATTCAGAAAATGAGAATGGGGAAGGCCTGGTGGATGTACTTTCTGTTGTTAGCTGTATTTCAGTTTTGACTGAGTACCTTGTTTTTAATGTTTAAAACAAAACAATCAACCACCAATTAATATTGGAGATAAAATCAAGTTAAAAAGAATGGAATTCTGCTTTCTAATAAAGTACCTGTGAGACATATTTATAATTTGAAAACCTTTTTTTTTCCTGCTCTTTCTTCTCTCTTTCTTTAAATAAAACTTTATTTTTATGTATATATTTGAAATTAAAGTTAGATTCCCCTCCTCCTCCCCAAGTCTCTGTAGTGCAAATTTGTGTCCACAATTGCATAAATTAAATCAAATGTAGATACAACTTATAGAGGACACGCTTACTATATCTCCAAGCTTTATTATCAGTGGGGTGCTGCCTCTAACACAATTAAATTTAATATTAGCTAACATTCTTTAATCAAAACAGCTTTTAAGTAACTTACCAGTCAGTGCAGTTCCATTCTTTCTTTGATCTCCTGCTTAATCAAGGGAACTTCCACTCTGGTACCTCAAAGTTAACTAAGTTTGGATCAGCTTTTTCAGTGTGATTTAATTAAAAGATATGACTGTGTCTGTGATTTATCATTTTAATGAGATTTTTATTTGACATTTTCCCACTCAAATGTTATTTTTTACATTAATATAATGAAGTATCCCCATAAAGTCATATTTCCAAAGTCTCTATGACGGAAATTGTCCTTTAAATATCACTTATGCGTAAATCTGGGGAATTGTTAGACTATTCCAGTATCTTAATAATAAGAATGTAGATTGAGGAGGTTTTGTTGTTTGTTCATTTTCTCACAACAGTGAAAGAATTCTGAGTTTGCAGAAAGGGAAATAAAAAATGAATATTAATGAAGTTACTATGATAGCGATACCTGAACTTCCTGAATTGAATGAGCTTGCTGAGAAGGAAATAATTCACAAACAGGGACATTCCACACTATTTTGCTATTATTGCTTGCACAGCACTGCCTTTAGTAGTGCCAGCATAATTTTCTACTATTATGGATTATTCACTTTCATTTGATTTTTAACATTAACCGAGTGTTATTTCTGTGACTCTGGCTTCAGTAGAAATCACTTGAAATCTACTGAATTGCAATAAAACAGATATGTGGAAGGTATTGTACCCGTTGGAATGACTCAGATTTCAATATAAATAATGCACATACTTAGAAAATGCTTCTGAATATATTTTGTATATATTTCTTTCCAAACACATAAAATWTAAATTTATTTTGGTATCCTATACCAAAATATAGTATCCTATAGGATAATATCATATTTAGGGAGCTATCCTATGGGATACTGTCCTATAGGATACTATCCTATTTAGGGAGGAAGGGGACAAGCTGTTTTCATTGGTGGCCAGTGATAGGACAAGGGGTAATGGCCATAAGCTGGAGCACAGGAAGTTTCATCTCCAGGTGAGGAGGAACTTCTTTACTGTGAGGGTGACAGAGCAGTGGAACAGGCTGCCCAGGGAGGTTGTGGAGTCTCCTTCTCTGGAGGTCTTCAAAACCTGCCTGGATGCCGCCCTGTGCTACATRCTSYAGGTGTGCCTGCTTGASYGGGAAGGTTGGACTAGATGATCTCTAGAGGTCCCTTCCAACCTTGAATATTCTGTGATTCTGTGATATTCTATACCAAAAATATGCAAAGTCCACATAAGCTAATCCCATCATTGTAAAGCTATTGCAAAGAATAAAGAAGAATAAATCCCACAAATTGCTAGATAAAGCATGTACTATGCCTTTTAAATCAATAATAATACTTGAAATCAGTAATAACAGTAATATAGCTGGAGGAACATACACAACTTCTGTAGAAAATCCTATTAAAATCAGTTTTTCTCATAATCAGATTATGTTCTCCCCTCATAAGTAGGTCAGACATTCAGCTACAAACTCATCATGATAATTTGGTCATCACATCCTCCCCTCTTTTTTACTATTCTCCATTGTATGCCCTTTCATGATTTTCTAGTCTTTTTTTTTATTATTATTATTTTCCAAAACAAATGTTAATTAACTGTACTAAGGTCAAAATTTTGCATATAGATAATAGACCTTCAAGTATGTGAACTTACTGCTATTTTATCAATTTCTCCTGTTTTCTCTATTCAAGATGCTAGTGGTCTGTTATTCATACCAGTCTGATTTCTGTATTCATCCTAAGTAGGAGCTAGATATTTTGTATTCTCATTCCCTACATATTTCTCTAAAACAAGGATCAGAGAGTTGATAAGTTGGTTGATAATGCACTATTAAAATTGGTTGATGATTTTGAAGCCATACGTACTTTCTGTAGAATGAAAGAAAAAAGAAAAAATTCAGGAGTGAAATTTCTAAAGAATGCACTTCCTGTGACAAATCTCCATGTTTAGAGAACTGTGAAGTACTACAACTGTACAAATTTGTAGTTAAATAAGTATTATTGCCTGTGACATCTTTGTACATATTTCTCTAAAGGCAGTGTGACTTGTGCTTACTTCTTTCCAAAGTGTGCTCTGTAAATCACCTTCCTGAAAAAGATCTGATATATGTGTGTGCATCCGCATTTGGGAAAACAGATATGTTATATGTAGACATGTCTTTATATGTGGACATGTTTTTCCTTTACTGTAGGTAATTATGACACATCTTCAGCCGCCTGATGGTTTTATGATACTCACAAATTTATCTTTGAGGATAATATTCTGATTTGTAAAGATTTTTATGGATACTCATTCCTACTCATTCCAGAAAAAGAAATTGAGTGAGATTTCTGAAGCATAATGATGTGGGATTATGATGAGAATCTTACAGCTAAATATAAATATTATCCGACTTCTGACTCCTTTCTCTTTAGAGGTTAGTATTCTGCAAGCTTTTCTCTTTTAGACTCTGAGTATCCTAGTAATCACTGTTATGCTGAGGAAAGGTCTTTATCTTTTAAACATCATCTAAACTTCTCCTACTATCATCCTTTAAAAACACTATGTGTACACAGCATAGGCTTTCAGACACAAAATATTCTTTTTTTTTCATAAAATTCTTGGCATGCAATTAATTCAAAATTCCTGATTGAAAGAAGGAAGGAATGATGGAAGTAGAAAAGAAAGTAAACTGGTACTTCTGTAAGATTATCCTAAACAAAATATAAGCCTTTGACATTGATTCAAGAAATAGGAGACTTTATTTTTCTTTTAATTTTCATTTTATCAGAATTTCTCTCCTATTCTATGCAGCCCTAATACTGATTTTAATTCCTCCTTTAACTTCTCATCTTTTTTATTTCTTTAAGAAACTGGATATTCTTTGAAGTCACTACAAAGACTATATTTACCCACTGAATCCTGAATGAAAATATACATTTAAAAAAATCAGATGTTGATTTTTTTAAAATATTTGGCACAAGTCTTTATTCCTATCTGCAAGAAGTCTCTGGATCTTGTGTTTTTTTTTTTTTTTTTTTTTTTTTTTTTTTTTTAATTTAAAAGGACTCTTTTAAATTCTCTCAGTCTCATTGTTGCATAGGGTGAAATATTAACTTGAAGCAGTTGAGAGAATGTATATGAATTTTTCATTTTTCTATATCACATGATACTAAGGAACTGAATTATGACATGCAAGTGCTAAGGGAACAAAGCAACTTAACAGAATTAACAGATTGCTTTTAGGAGAGTTACTGATACGATTTGTCAGAGATTCTGGTGTGGTTCACTCATGCTTGCACTCTGTTGCTATAATCTCTCATCAGTATATCAGTTTATGTCATCTGTCCTTTCTACTAATGACCAATCCTTTGTTTTAAGTAGAGGAATTCATGTGGTCTGTAGTTTTATGTGAGAAAGAAATTTTTTAATAAAATAGACAAATAAAAAAATGAATAATTTAAATATTATCAAAAGCATATGAGTTTTCAACTTGCTAATGACTGAGTTGATTCTGAGCAGTTCTGATTTTATACATATTGCCTAATCCTTGCTCCTTCCTGAATAAGGAATGTTTAACACACTCTGATTAACACATAAATACAGAATAATGCCTATGTTTTTTCCACTATGTATGACTTCTGTAAAAGTCATTTAATATGAAGTATTAGATTTGCAAAAGAAGAATTATCTTGTTTGTACTGAGTGAGCTTAAAGACTATTCTACAACCTTTGTCTTTGAATTCTAATAAAAAAAAAATGTTAAATGATTAATTTGTCTTAGGGGGTTGTTTTATTAGCTTTGTCCACCGTCTATTATATATATACTGAAGATATATTGGTGAGGCCTCAAAGTATTAACTGATCATTTGTCTTGCCTCTCTCTCTCTCCATTCCCTATTATTAAACTTCTTAGGCAGCATCAAATAATTTTATTTTGTGTGTTGTAATAATCAGTGCATGCTAGCTCAATAAAGTTGACTTGATGTGTGAACCAATGTATGATTGCATAGAGCAGCATATACTAACTTCTATCTAGGATTTGGAAAGTTCATTTAAATCTACTTTATTTAAAAGAAAAGGCTTTATTTAGATAGATATTTCTAGAAAGTGGTATAACTGAAATATATCAATTTTTTAAAACATATTTAGAAAAATATTTTCAGCTTTCTTTAAAATGGCACTAGAAAAATAAAATGTTACAGCTTTTTCCTTTTTAAAATCTATTTAGGTTACTCATTTAGCTGAAAAGTGATGTCATTTTCCAAATAGTCATTAGATATGACATCATCCAGTTTCAGAAATAATGTGAAATTTAGCGTAATGTTGCCAGCAGGTGGAGGGAGGTGATCCTCTTCCTTTCCTCAGCTTTGAGGAGGCCGCACTTGGAGTATTGTGGGCTGTCCTGGTCTCCCCAGGACAAGAGGGATGTGGTGCTTCTAGAGAGGGTCCAGTGGAGAATGACAAAGATGATTAAGAAACTGGAGCACCTATCGTATGAGGAAAGACTAAGTGAGCTGGGCCTGTTTAGCCTGGAGAAGAAAAGGTTGAGAAGGGATCTTATCAACATGTACAAATACCTGAGGGGAGAATGTAGGGTGGAAGGCGACAAACTCTTTTCAGTGGTGGCCAGTGATAGGACAAGAGGCAATGGGTATAAGCTGAAAAACAAGCAGTTCCATCTGCATGTGAGGAAGAAGATCTTTCCTGTGAGGGTGACAGAGCCCTGTAACAGGTTGCCCAGAAGGCTGTGGAGTCTCCTTCTCTTCAAAACCTGTCTGGCTGCCACCCTGTGCCACGTGCTCTGAGTGGCCCTGCTTGAGCAGGGAGGCTTGGACTAGATGATTTCTAGTATCCCATCCAACCTCAACCGTTCTGTGGTTCTGTGGTTCTGTGGTTCTGTGAAATGATAACTATCTTCTTTTTTTTTTTTTTTTTTAATGTCTCAGCTACTAAACAAATATGACAGAAATAAATGTTAAAAATTTTGAGGTTTGCGTAGTTTTTGCAATTTAGAAATAAATCACTTAATAACTAATTTTAGCATTTACACTATTGAAATAATTAAATGTCCAGGCAGCAAATCTTAGTAGATAATATTATAAACAATTTCTGTAAAGTTATATTTTTAAAGATGTTGTCATGTTGAAGTTTATTATGATATATAAAACAAATAGTTGCCATGCAGTTTCAAGAAACTCTTCTAGGAAATGTTTTTTCAGTATATATGTTTTGATGGCTAATACATCTATGATATTTCTCCATTTACGGATAAGGACAAAGTACTGTTCCTTGTGCTTAATTATCTTCTTTTCCCACCCAGTGGGAAGTATAATGAGCTATGCATGAGGAGTTCTTAGTCTGCTTTCCAAATTTTGTTTTTGTTCCTAGTCCCAAATAATGTAAGGTGTTAAAGTATTCTAAATTGCGAAGAGCAGTGATTTCTATATTAGGAGCAGTAGGGAAGGAGAAAATAGTTACCAGATGTGAGGCTATAAGTTCTAAAAAGAACTTATTTCAAGCCATTGCACTATACTCCATTAGGAACCTTAGTTTCAGTGCCTCATTCAGACTACCTTGAATTTAAAAAGAAACCTTCCATTGTCTCCCCTGGTCTTGAAATAYGGTGCTGATGAATGCTGTTTGTTAGTAGAAAGATTTATATATTTTCCGCTGATACAGTTTTTCAAAGTTTTCAGGTTTCTTATTTTGTAGGATTTAGTGATTCAAAACTGATTAATTAGATTTAGAAATATATTAATAATTTCAAAGTAATTAAAATAATACCAATAATACTGAGGCAAACTCAAGGCAGTGGTAATCAATACATAGTTACTTAGTGTGACGTGAAACCAAAAGCTGTACGATACTGTATTAAAGGCAGAATCTGAAACTACCGTGGTGAAAAAGGTTGTAAGATGTAGAAAGAGCTGCAATAGCAAATCTTGCTATCTAGAAGATAAAGAAGGAAGCATATAGGAAGTTAGAGAAGGAAGTGAGAGATCAAAATTGTATTACATGAAAACAATGATGTAAGCCCTCTAAAAATAAGAAGGGAATGCTTGGAGATAACTTGGAAAATAGCTGGCACATTCTCACATTCATTAATGATTTGTGAAGATCTAAACAGAAGATGTCCCAAAAAGTGAAAAATTGAGGATATATTTCCACATTTAAAGACACTGTCTCCCATACTATCCTCATATGGAAGCTCCGGGAGAGTGGACTAGATGAGTGCACAGTACGGTGGCTCGAGGGCTGGTTGGATGGCAGAGCTCAGAGGGTGGTGATAAATGRGGCTGAGTGCAGTTGGAGACCTGTGGCCAGTACCCCCAGGGGTCAGTACTGGGCCCCGTGCTGTTCAATTTGTTCATCAATGACCTGGACGAGGGCACGGAGTGCACCCTGAGCAAGTTTGCAGATGACACCAAGCTGGGTGGAGTGGCCGACACTCCAGACGGCTGCGCTGCCATCCAGAGGGACCTGGACAGGCTGGAGAGTGGGGCAGAGAGGAACCTCATGAGGTTCAATAAGGACAAGTGCAGGGTCCTGCACCTGGGGAGGAATAACCCCARGCATCAGTACAGATTAGGGGTCAACCTGCTGGAAAGCACCTCCACGGAGAGGGACCTGGGAGTCCTGGTTGACACTAAGTTAACCATGAGTGAGCAGTGTGTCCTCGTGGCCAAGAAGGCCAAGGGGATCCTGGCCTGCATCAGGAGGAGTGTTGCCAGCAGGTCAAGGGAGATGATTCTGTCCCTCTACGCAGCTCTGGTGAGGCTGCACCTGGAGTACTGTGTTCAGTTCTGGGCTCCCCAGTAAAAGAGGAACGTGGAGCTTCTCGAGAGGATCCAGAGAAAAGCAACCAAGATGATCAAGGGAATGGAACATCTCTCGTATGAGGAGAGGCTGAGTGAGCTGGGCCTGTTTTCTCTGGAGAAGCGAAGGTTGAGAGGGAATCTGATTAACATGTATAAGTTCAGGAAGGGAGAATGCAGGGAGGAAGGGGTCAAGCTGTTTTCACTGGTGGCCAGCGACAGGACAAGGGGAAATGGTCATAAGGTGTAACACATGAAGTTCCATCTCCTTGTGAGGAAGAATTTCTTTACTGTGAGGGTGACAGAGCAGTGGAACAGGCTGCCCAGGGAGGTTGTGGAATTTCCTTCTGTGGAGGTCTTCAAAATCTGCCTGGATGCCRCCCTGTGCYACATACTGTAGGTGTGCCTGCTTGAGCGGGAAGGTTGGACTAGATGATCTCCAGAGGTCCCTTCCAGCCTTGAATATTCTGTGATTCTGTGATTTAAAATATGTACTATTACTTTTACATATAAAAGCATACTAGGAGAGTTTTGGGAATTTTGTGAAGATGAAATGCCCAGTAAGTTTAATCAGTGACACTGAGTTGAAACAAGTTTGGTTTGGCAAAATAAGAGAGAAACTTAGGCAAAAATTAGAGTCTTCAGATATCTAATAGAATGCTGTAAAATATTGCTTTTTTTTTTTTTTTTTTTTTTTTTTTTTTTTTGTCTGAAGTGGCTAGGAGATTGCATATAAAATGTAGATTCAATCATAAGTATAACTTTTTAATGATAAGGCTATTTTGCACAGTCTGTGGAATCTCCATAGGTTCTGATATGTAAGAAAAAATTTAAAAAGCATGAATGACATATTTAATATAATCAATGAATGATGTAAAAGTAGAATGATGTAAAATTAAAGATTTGCTTTCTATGATTGGGTCTATACTTTGTTAGGTTATAATAACCTAATTATTCTTTGCTGATATTTTCTGAAGGGTAAACAAGCAGGCTTTGTTCTTTCCTTTTAAAGAAAAGACTTTAAGGTGCTAAAATAATTACACAATTGCATAATATTATCAAATAGTGATTTAAAAAAATAATAATTCAAGAGTTTGCTTAAACAAACAAGCTTTCATTTTTCCATGGGACTTTTAAGACTGWCGTTTAGGCAGTGTCATTATATTATATTTGCATGCATAATATATTAAAAGATAATACATTTTGAGTGAGCAGGTCATGAAATGTATTTAATTTAATGGTAGACTACTTTCTGTAGCAGTTGCCATTAAAATACAAGTCCTAAATAAATGTGCATACATTTGCAGGAAGAAAAAATCTTCACAATTTTTTTGATTACTAAATTGGAAAGAGTATTTATCCTTCAAAACTACAAACTTATCCTTAAAATCCATTAATCAGCATGTTAGCCATCCATGGCAGAATTTTATGAAAAACACCATGCTAACCACACATTTGAGAGACATGCTTCTTCAGGTAGAAATCTGTCTCCCTTACTTAATTTATGATGAACAAAGTACATGCATCGGCAATCAAAAACTATTAAAGTCTGTAAAAGCAGGAGCTGAACTTTGTATTTGGGTCTGCTGTTCATTTCTGAAAGAAGATGAAAGAGGAAAATGAGTTGTTCCCAGGAGGCAGACTACAAAAAAATGCTGTTAGATAAGCCTCTCTTCTTTAATAGTTCAATATTGTATTGACTCTCTGGTATACAGATGGCAACTTACCTGAAACTGTTTTTAATTATTTTCTTGGAGACTTTGTTTCCAAATGGTATAGGTAAAAGTTACTTTCTCTCTCTCTGGCAATTTTTCTACATCTTTTAAAACTAGATTATAATAATCCTTTATGCTTTTTTACAGCTAAAACACATTTTGGTCCATTTGCTCCATATGCACAGCTGTTTACATACTGTTGCGGTTTGGTGAGGGAAGCGGGGTGGCAAATTTGGTAAGGTGTTCCAGTTGATCCTCAAAGGTTAGAGGGACTGGAGGCGGCTGGACTCGTCTCTTAATAGGGATAACGAATACTGTGCCAGCTAAACGCCCACCTTTGACACTATTGGATTCACCCACAGTCTGTTGACATTAGGTCYGATCACCTTCCTAGGAGCGAGCTGAGTTCCCCAATCGTGTAATCGACTATTAGCTCGACACTGGCAGTATCGAATTCACCCCCAGTCTGCTGACTGTCAGTCTGATTGCCTTCGTAGGAGTGAGTTGAGTTCCCCAACAGTGTGATTGACTATTAGTCTGATTCTGGCAGTATTAGATTCACCCACAGGCTGGTGACCATCTGCCTGATAGCCTTCAAGACATGTGGTCGGGTTCACAAATAGTACAATTTATTCAATTGCAACATTTAGAAAAGAGGTTTGGATGTCAGTATAGGAAATTCTCTACAGTGTGGGGTTCTTATCTAGTGCCTAATGTACAAATGCACAATCATCACTCAACCAGAAGATGGGAGAGGGCTCTCAGTCTTGAGGAGTCTCCTCAGGCGATGTTCTGACCCAAGGCAGGGGAAGAAGGGTTCAGCCTGTCAGCTGATCCAGAAGTTACGATGGAGTCCTCCCTCTCTCTTCTTCCTTCTTTCCTTCCTAGTTCTTTCCTTTCATCTTTCTCCTAGTTCTTCCTTGTTCTTACCCCAACTTAGTTCTCTTTTYATACGTTTTCTTTTACATTCAGGTGGAACTTGAGTGACTGTAGTCATATTTATTTCTGTTACTAATCTAGAGAGCATGCTCAGTGACAAGCAGTTGTGTATTGGTATTACAATGGGATTAGAAGGAGAAGAAGCCTGAGCAAAGTTTAGCAGAAGGAACTGATCTGCTCCATCCCTTCAGCTCTGTGGCACCACAAGGCTGCTACCTCTGCAGGGAGTGCAATACAGTTTGGCTGCTTCACTCCGCTCTGCCCTCCATTCACTCTTATTAGTATAGGCTAGGAGGACAAATTATGTTGCCTAGGGAGAAGTGGATTCTATAGATACCAACCATCCTGGAATTGGCAACTTTCTCTCACCTCAAGCAGGCCTCTGCAATGCCAGAACTTTTGTCAGGCTCCATCTTCCTCTTCCCCTCACCTTTTCTGAGCAATTCTCTCACACATACCTGGAAGTGTTTATTTCATAAGCATTCTTGATTAGTGACAAAAGAAAATCACTGTAATTTTTCTCAGGAATTAGATCAGTTTCTTTCAGTTGGTGTCCATATTTCGGTTTTAACGTTGATCAATCTGGCTGTGAATGTATGACTGATAATTGGCCAGATTAACTTGATGCAAAAAGTCAAAAAAATATACAGTATCTTCTGAAATGTTGTGATRTTTATGTGGAGTTGCATGTTGACATGAGCTGGGCAACCTGTAGGAATCTCTAGATTAATTTGATTTACTAGTGAGCACTTTCTTATAGTATGATGTGTATGTATTAAATCCAGATTTAAATTAATCTTCTATTCCCTCAGTGCTCCATCTCAAAGTTAGATCAAGCCTTTCTAGAAAGGCCTTTTTCTCATTATAAATTGGAAGACAGTTGGGTTTTGAAAAGTAACTTGTATATGAATCACCTTTGATAAGCACCTCCTAATGTCTAGATGATTGCAGTAACAGATTGATAGATATTATCCCCAGAATGTAAGTAGGGGAAAAAAGAAATTAGTAAAATATTTAGAATGCTTTGAAATTCTTCATAATGCTTGTATTAATACAAAAACTTCTTATGATACATACAAACTGTAAGGCAAGTAAACAGCTCCCTAAAAAAGGAGAAACAAGTTTCAAGATGTTTAGCATAAATATCAAATAATGTAATTTAAATATAGGCTTCCCTGGTACCACTCTAAAGGTTAGTTACTTTTGGAAGCATTGAATTCTAATATTATATCTATAACTTTAAGTAGACCAAAACTAAGTGACAGAATATCCAACACAGAAATAAAATTATTTAGAAATCCTGAGTGTTGATTTTAATTTGGTAGGGTAAACTCCTGTTTTCTTCCTCTACTTTGCAGTATTTTAATCTGATACACTTAATAGATTCTCCTTCTGTCACGTCTGTCCCTTCCTGAAGGGATGTGGAGAAAGGTGATATACTTGAGAAGAAATACTCTTCATTCTATTTCATTCTATATGCCATGCTGAATGTTCCAGATTAATCACTTAAAAGAAATAGTACTTAGTTAAATCACGTAGAATGATTTTTTTCTTTTTAATTCTGAGCACTTAAAAAAAAAAAAAAAAAGAACCAACAGTAAAATATATTTAAAGTATGTCATATGTCTAAAAGACAAGGTGTGAATTTTAATTGGCAAATAGCTATANTTTAATTGGCAAATAGCTATATTTTAATCAAGTAAACCAACGTAACAAGTCAAAGAAAGAGAATGACAACCATCAGTGATATCTGAGCTGAATTAAATCACGTAGAATGATTTTTTTCTTTTTAATTCTGAGCACTTAAAAAAAAAAAAAAAAAAGAACCAACAGTAAAATATATTTAAAGTATGTCATATGTCTAAAAGACAAGGTGTGAATTTTAATTGGCAAATAGCTATATTTTAATCAAGTAAACCAACGTAACAAGTCAAAGAAAGAGAATGACAACCATCAGTGATATCTGAGCTGAATTATATCAAGTGTTTTGCTCAGAACGGGTTAACCTTTTCTACATTTGTGATTTCTCTGATGGTAAAGAACAATTGTCTTTTTCACCAAAGCAAATGGTTAAAAACTTCTTTGTTTTTGTATGTATCAAATCCTTTGATATTCCCAGTAAGACCTAAGATCTAGGAAAATGTATTTTGATATCTTCAGTGAATTACCTTTCTTCAAGCAGTATCTTGGCCGATAATGCTGCCTATAAATAGATGTAAACGGAGGGGGCTCATTTGCTCAAAGCATTCTTCTTTACTGAACAGTATATTTTATTTTAGAGGGAGCAGATTCTTCAACTTCAGACAGAAAAGTATTATCTTCTGAAAAAAACAGGCAAAAAATCTATCAAGATAGACAACTGAATAGAATTCTGTGTTTCATTATTACATTATCATTTTTACCCTTTTAGACAGGAATAAACCTCAAAGTTTCAAAATACATAATAAAAGAAAAAACAGGACAAAGAGATTTAAACACGATATGCTATAGGTACAATTCTAAATCAGATGAATACACCCTTACATATCAGAATTACTATCTATATATTAGAATTATAATAATTAGAATTACTATAATACAGATTCAGATTATGCTTTTCCACTTTTCTAACACACATATGCATGCATACTACTGGCAAATATCGGTGGTACAGTGAGATTTTTCTTTCCCATATTTCCTTGTTGAGTATGATATCACTAACTTATTGTTTTCTATGCTGTAATATTTATTTTTTTAATAAACAGTAATTTTTAGGGAAAATAAGTAAAGAAAAATCTGAACTATACAGAAGCACAACTAATGCTCTTTTCCTCTAGGTATTAGTCCAAGACTTTTATCTAGGTATACTATGAAGACTACTGAATAATATTCATGAATTATTATTTGTAAATCAGCTAGAAACTAGTTCTGTGGTTCTAGTT
This sequence comes from Nothoprocta perdicaria, assembly GCF_003342845.1. NCBI lineage: Eukaryota > Metazoa > Chordata > Aves > Tinamiformes > Tinamidae > Nothoprocta > Nothoprocta perdicaria. Next base: position 987,570 of record NW_020456199.1, on the reverse strand, counting down.
CTGCATGTATTTAGGTTTGTAAATTTTTGACTGATTTAATTAACAGAACATCTAGATATTTATGTTCAGATTTCATTTTTATTTTAAAATCAAAAGAATTCCCTCAGTTTTGCTTCAATGAACCTGTGTTAATTTGTTCCTTGTGTTGAAGTTTGTTAGTTGGATATGATTTATTATGTTAAATGACATATCGTACTATCTAGGCAAATGAAATTAGAAATTGATTATAGGAGGAAGCAGAATGAGAGATGAAACTAGTCATTTCAAAATTTGTTTTTTAACTCTTCCTGGGCTTTAGACTTCCAAAATATTTATGCTTATGAGTATTAGGCTCTAAATTGCTTGAAACCTGAAAAACTGCAGAATTAGATATTTCTGTCTTCTAGAAATGTGTTAGAAATGATGTTCCTCAAGACCATACATAAATGCTTTAGGGAACATCATAACATAAATGGTCACTACTGGGATTTCTAAATCTCTGTCACCACCTGAAACCACTTGGAGTTAGGTACCTAGACACTTTCAAAGTCTTTGTAAATATCTGCATTTAGAGGGGTACAAACACATTTTACAATTTTGTATCTTATTCCATYTTTAAAAATGGGAACTTAGGGCCTTTGAAACTGTTAGCTTTTCAGCTTGTTCACTGTTTGCCTTTGTGCACATACTTAGCTGTTGTTAAAATATTGTTGATACAGATCTGTAGTGACTTGACTTTTTATTGGAAAATGTCATATCAGGATTATATGTAATGAATATTGGTTATTTTTGTCACATTTTGTCACGTGTTCCTTCATTTACTTGATTATTCCATAGTTCACAATGCAATTTTGGTATTGTCCTTGTTTCTTTATATTCTCAATAAAAGTGTGTATTTTAAACTGTAAAAGTTTCTGTTTGTTTCATAATTATTTTCTTAAATATATATTCAAGGACGAGTTAAAGGTCTATGGCTTAGTTTTGCGTACGACTCCAAAATATGCTCAAACCTACTTCCATGTCTCCCATGTCTGTCAGTGTTACAGATTTTTGCAGACCTGAATAGCATAACAAATAGCAAAAAATATTGTATTTGTGTAAATCTGTAAAATCTTGAGCAAAAAAAATGAGCATCTATGTCACATGGCATAAAACAATATGAAAAAGCACTGTAGCTAGGGTAGATGTAACAGTTGTAGAAGTTTGCAAGTGATGACTTAAATTATAAAGGACTTCATTGATAGCTTAAAGCAGAATGTCTACTTAGAACAATATTGTGTAGTCCAATTTTCTATGATAATATCCTAATAATGGATTGCAAAATAGTATGATAAACTGCGTTTGTCAGTGCAGATGTAATTCCTGTGATTACAGTGATGTAATTCCTGAATTACATCAACCTTCCAATCTTCAGAGCAGTTTGGAATAATCATTTTCCTGTTTCCCTAGCATTTAAGTGTGCCTTAAGCAATAATGCAAAACTTTAAAATACTTCTAGAAAAAAAATTCTCTGGGCTTCTGTAATCAGGTGTTTACTACAGCTGAAATATGGAGAGGCTTCAATTCTGAATTTTAAAATTATCATAAAATACATCATAAAAAGCTTATCTTGTTTTAAAAACTGTGCAGTAGTGACATTAAAATTAGAATTTTATCGTATATAAAAAGCAAGGAAGGCTGATTGTATATGCAGAGATACATGTCAGAAAGCAATAAATATTACTAGTGTCTGTATTATCTCTTAACTACATTTTAATTAAATACACAGCAGAATACATTTTTTCTTCCCTTCCCTTCC
>NW_020456199.1:969299-984987 GCF_003342845.1 Nothoprocta perdicaria | reverse complement strand
GGAATACAGAAACAGTTCTTTCACTCTTACCTGTGCTGTTTTGTGCTTCAGTGATGCCATGAAAACAAAAATGTGGAAATCTATGGCTAATGGCAAAAAAAAAAAAAAAAAAAAAAAAAAAAAAAAAAAAAAAAAAAAAAAACCCAAAACAGAAGTACTTAAAGCAAACAACCTGCAACCCCTCTCAGCCTTCTCTTCCTCTTCCCTCTGCTTCCTCTTCCTCTTCCCTCTCCCCCCCTTTTTTTTTCCATGATTTTATTCTAGAGATAGTCATTGTCTGTTCACATTAGTTACTAAAATTTGTTTTATTGAAATATAAAAATATAAGGAATGACATTGTGGATTTTAGTTTCCTGGTGAATATAGTATATCTTTCCTCAAATTAAGCAAAAGGACAAACTTATCCAACAGTGTTTTTGCTTTGGATAATGCTTTCCCCATACCATTCTCTTTCCACCCCTTCAGTGATTGTGCACAGTATCATAAAGCATCAGATAACCTTATGAAGTTTGATATGAACTTTCTCATTTCTTTCAAAGTGATTTTTTTAATTAATTCTTGTCCCATATAGTAGAAAGAGGACAGTAATTGATTTTTTTGTACAAGAAAAATATATGTATATATAAATTCTAAAATAGGAAAGCAACTCAAAATACCAGAAGCTTTCAGGAATTGGAAATCTTGAAATAAATAAGTATCATTTGAAGTTGAAATATTTCTGTTTGGTTTTAATATTTTTGTAGAATAGAGTTCCAAATTTAAAACAAGAAACATAAATACTGCAAAAGGACAGCAGCAGGGAGAGACAACAAAGCCTGTGGGTGTCTATGGATCTTTGCGCTTACACTGTTTTTGCCCCCGGTAAATCTGGCTATCGGATACATACATGTGTGATATTGTGCTTAGTGCTTAAAACCCACTGCTGTGATGACCCACAGACAGCTGTCCTTGAGAAGCCGTTAGGAGTGATGTCCATCTCAGAGTAGAGATATAGATAAATGATACAGGCTAGAGATTTAGTCTGTGATTTCCACAGAACAGTCTGCTATTGCTGATGGATGAAGTAAAGATTTTATTTCACAGTCTCACTCCAACTTCCCTTCACCATGGTGCAGACTACTGTCACTACACTGAGGGAAAGAGCAGAAGAGGAAGGAAAAAGAAGAGCTCCATGAAAAATAGAGCTCTCAGTATTTGCAATCCACTCAGCCAAAAAAAAAAAATTGTCTTGATTTCTGGGAAGTGAAGAGAAAAGAAAGGAGTGAGCTGATAAAAGTGTCGAAAACTGTGTATTGGTATTGAACGGTGTGCATGGAGTACAGAGCTGCTAAGAGCAAGCCCTGTTCCAGTTGTCATACTGATAAATTAAACAAAGACTGTGGATATGCTCATGATGACATTTTAAGGTCATAAAAGAATTATGTAAAGGGCAGAAGTTTATTTTAAAATGAGTGAATGGTTTTGCTCATGATATAATGATAAAATGTACATACTATCCTAATTTTTTGTATGTGTGTGTGTGTAATATGGCATTATGTTTGGCTTTATAGCAAAATAGTTGTGAGTTAATTTCCATTCACTGAACATTGATTATGTAAAATGTTTGATAGAGTAGGTGTGAATGAATCTTTGGCCATAAACATTTTTTTTTTTTCAGATTTGTATGTTAGAAAGACCCCTGCACCAAAATCAAAACACAAAACTAGCCTGAATTAATTCTAATGATTAAATTTATAGAATTTACATTACAGTAGGTATTCTGAAAACATTCTTAAAATATGTCATAATCTAATTTTTTTWTATATATTCTGATTAAGGGAACATATGGCTGTTTTAGATGTGCAACATGTCTTATGAACATGTTGTTATGCTCATAAAGTCTTAAATGTCTTATGAAACCACATTCTTTAACCCCACAAAAAATCACCTTGGGGTCATCTTTTGAGGACCTGAAAGTTGATATTAATGACGAAGTTGGCCTAGGTCTCTTTGCATATCATTCCTAGCCATTGGCTACCTTGAAGCAGAATCATGGCAAGCTTCTTCCAGAATGCATGAAATGCAGAAAAAGAAACAGTTCTCACTTTTGTTAATATGAACATCACCTAGATGTTTTATAAAAATATATATAATATAAATATAAACTATATAATAGTTCTGCTATGTTCTTTAACTAGTAAATGAACAACTGCAGATTTTTTTCTTTTTTAAATACATACATTGTAATGGCAAAATGAGTCTATCTTTGTTTACAAACAACTAAACCTCAAGTCTTTATCTATGTTGTTTGTTGTGGGCAAAGTGTGACAAAGAGATCTTTTAGATTCCTATCATTTATTTTCAGAGCAAGGTACTACTTATACTCACTTGTCATACAGTCACTTATGACATACAGGTCTTGTATTGCAATGAAAACTACCACATCTGTCAGCCAGTTTGGACTATTGTAGTATTTCTTTCATTATTTTTTGGATTGGTAAAAAGGCAAATTTATGGAATCCACCCTGGATGGAATGGACTGTGCAGGCATGTGAAAGGGAGCTGAGAGCGCTAAAATAATGCCACTCATTTTTTAGTTTCATTTTACTAACATTTTTGAGATTGGAATGATGGAGACTTAGAACCTTAGAACATTCATTAAGAATGTACACATTCTTAGTGTGCACAATATGTAAATATATTAAAGATTTACAAAGCAGAAAATTTCTATCTATCTTCTCCACTTCCTGTCCCTCAAAACCACTTGAATTCTTAAATTCTCAAGCTGTCATTTTAGATTCAATGCGCTAATCTCATCAGAAATTCAGTGAGAGTTCTTTTGAAGTCCTTTAACCTGCAAAACAACCGTAAGGATGCAATCCTACAATTTATCTAAAACATAATACTATTGAATATATATATATATATATTTTTTTTTTTTTTGTGAAATAATACCAGAAATAAGAGCTATGTTTTTTTGTAAGTGTATTTGCCTAGGTTTCTTAGAAATGGTTAGACCTGGTTTTATTCACAAACTTAAAAATACCTTTTCCATGCAAGTTGAATTATTTGAAATTTTGAAAGCTGAATGCTTCTTAAACATTATTAAATCTCTTATTCAATAATCTTCTTCCAGCAAAATATATCTCTGTAAATAATTCAGAGAATTATAGATAGCTGTAATGGGAAACTGACAAATCAGGCCAGATTTATACTCTAAACTTTACTGAATTTATTTAGGAGAAGCAGACTTCCTGCAGATGACCAGTTCTTAATACACTATTAATCACCACAATTTTTATTAGTCTCAGAATTGTATTCTAAAATAATTTTCAATATATAACACCCTGGAGCTGATACCAGACAGAAAGTACTAGTGATTAGGTCTGCTCACGTGGTCCTTGGAGGCTTCACTGACCACATCATGGCCATAGTCATTGGGGATGAGAACAAACAAGGAAAAATCTGTCTTTGCCCTGCTCCAGCTTTCCAGCTTTCCCAGTTTATAAGTGATGTTTGTGTTATGTTATTGTCCCAAAGGAAGTCATTCTCTGCTCCTGCGAGTACTTATCTTTTTCTTTTCTTTTTTTTTTTTTTTTTTTTTTTTTCCCACCTGGATGCTTTTTATACGCCACTACATGTCTTTGTTCCTTCGGTAATGATATATGACTATATATATATATATGAGATATATATATATATGAGATATGACTATATTTATGACTATATGACATGATACATATATATGACTATATGAGTTATATATATATATATGACATATGACTGTGACTATAAGTCATAATGAATATGACTATGACATAACAGTGTTATAAAATATTTATATGTTGTTATTTGTTATATATTATTTCTCACATGTTTTGTTTCAAACTAATTTAATGAATGCTTGTTAGTTTTTAGTCACTGCACTGATTTTTCATTTTGTGCTTTACTTCTTGATAAATACACTGATTAGAGCATTTATAATTTATGAGTTTCACAGCTTCTGCTTTAGACACGATACATACTTAGTGCTTAACTTCAGAGGGACAGAACATGAGAAAAAGAACAGCATTGTGCTTCTCCTAGACTTCTAGTCTATGTGTAAAATATTTATACTTCTCCTGAAGGAATTTATAAAGTATCAAAGCAATAAAAAAATATTTTTTTGAATGTAGGAGAAAAAACATCTTTCTTACTTTGCCCATGTGGTTTTCATTTCTACCATTAAGGTAGTCTCTCTCTTTTCTGCAAATCTACATTAATCTGAGTGGTTTGAATATCATGTGCACCCACTTTGGGCCTGATTCCAGTCTTCAATTGATAGCTGACTCTAAGAAAAGCAAGAGGAATTTCAATAGAGTCTCTACATTCTACAAGGGTGAGAATGATATGGGAAAAGTGCTTTGGAAATGACCGAAGATCACTCAGTCAATTTTCTAAAGTCATGAAAACACAGCTTTCATCATCTGGTGGATTGGGGAAAAAAAAAAGATTTTTCTGGGCATACACTCCAGTCCATCTGTAGCAAACAAGTACATGATCTCTGTAATAACTTTGCCTTGTATGGCTTCTGTTTTTTTAATATTTTTTTTATGTTGATTTTTGTCTTGTTGCTGTTTGCTTTATTCCTTTGTCTACAGTCACAGCAGAAGACAAAAAGACATTGCTATGTTTTACACAATAGTGCAGCTCATAGTTACAGCACAGGGAATCTTTTAAAGTTCTCTGGATGTATTTACAAAAAACTCAAACTATTCCTATCAAACTACAAGGTAGTTGTAAACTCTTTTAGCATTCCATGATAATCACATTTACAAGTTTCAGTATTAATTAATTTATTTTACTGACAGTAGAATAACTAATGAGACATAATAGGTCTGGGAAACAATATTAATAAAATTAATGTAACATAGTGTTAAAATTCTCATGTAGCTATCCACTCTTCATTACTACAGTTTTATACCAGTGGATCAGCTCCAATAAAGCCCTTCAGAAATAATCAATAAAACAACTATTATGGGTTTTTTTTGTGTGTTTCTCTTTGTGCGTTTTCATCTCAGTGTAACTTTGACTGTTCCTCAGCAGATTAAAAATAGCATTAAGAATTGAATATAGTAACAGTTACCCTAGTTTCATTTGGACTTTCATTCCTCTTCCTCATTTACTTATAACAGTTATTACTATGATATCAGAGTTATTACTATGATATCAGATTGGTTTTCCACAATGCCATTGACTGGAAATGAATAAAAAATGCAATATGAGATAAGTACATATAATCAGATCAGTTCTATTTTATTTTATGGAAGTTTTTTTTTTTTTTTTTCTTTAAAAACTGTATTCCTAAAAAGTCTGAATGCTTAGTGCTAACTGAAGAATAAAGAAATTGAAAGATCTATCTGAGGTAGAATGTTTTCTAACGAGATTTCAAAAGAGGTGGTATGGCATATTGCAGATAGACTGTTACAGATGACAGAAAATTCCAAGAAAAAAACTTCCATAGAAATACTAGTGAAATTGTATTAAAAGAACAGCTGTTCAAACAGAAGGGATTAAAACCAGCTAACCTATGAAGGACTGAAACAAAGAAATTATACTTCTGCTTGATGCTTAGATGATTAAGGGAATTATTGCAAGTGTTTATATTTTTGAAGGCAGATGCTAGAGTTCAAGGATCTTAAAGCTGGTGAAGCTACCCCCTAGAATATTCTTTTTTTTTTTTTTTGATCAATAGAAGTTTTCAAATGGAGTATCAAGACAATGCCATTGTTAATAAATGAGTGACACTTTGATTACTCAAAGAATGAAGGACTGTAAAAAGAAAGAAATATGGATACTTCTTATCTAAATATTAATCTGTTTAAAATCTGATCTTCAAATTAAGGAGATAGAGGTGAAGGTTGGAGTAGAATTTCTGCATCACTTCTCATATTCGAAAGTGTATGCACATGATATCTGTGTTATCCTTATCCTTATCCTTCTTAAGAATAGAAGAAGCATGATGAACATTGACAGTTACAAAATATGGCACAGATTTCCAGTGCAGTCTGATGAAGTTTTCTGAAAATTGCTGATTAATTTTGCTTGTAACTGTGATTGTTTCCTCTTTAAATGTACTAACACTGCCAGCAACTAGATATCCTGCAAACACATTTTCCTTCTCTTTACTGTGGTACAGTTACACATCCTGTTGTAGAAAGCCTATGCCTGCCTTAAATTGCAATATAGGGCAATGGGGGAGGATTAGCTGGTGCTGAAGTGCCTGAATTGACTCTTTTCACCGCTTGGGGCAAGACAGGGCTGTTTAGGACTGGGAATAATCGGGTTTGTTGCAGTAGACACAGCTACCAGGCATGTGGGTCAAAATCATCCAGAAGTCTTAACATCAATTTGGTCCTTTATGTCCCTCTTAGCATTTGAATCCATTTGTTTTTTACTTTGGTGGAGTCCCTGTTTTGACTTCCCCTGAATGAAGATCAAATCAGTGTACACTTCATGAAGATAATGTAGTGAGTGGGGTTGACAGACTGTGATCTCTGTTTTTAAATCATGATTTTTCTCTCAATAGAAATGCCAGTGTAACATTAGCCAAAGGTGCACCAATTTGCCTAGGACTTTTGGGTATATAGTATTGCCAAGTGTTTGGATATGTACCACTGCAATATCTGTTTCTCATGCTATAGACTGATAACATTTTTTCTGTATACTGAAGCAGCCTACCTTTAGAGATAAGAACACTGGCCGAGATTAGGCTGCATGGTATGGTCTGTCTCATTAATTATTGTTGGAGACATTAGTCAAAACAGTCCTTGCCCTTTGGAAATGTGCAGATTAGGGTTCAGATTAGCTCCGTTTAGTATTATGTGTGGGTAGAGATCCCTGTAGCCATTGCACTGTGATTTCTCTCCATTGCTGGAGAATTATGAATTATGCAGGTTACCTCACAGGGGTACTGATAAAATCTGTTAGCAGAGTTGAGGTCATAAAAGGTACTTTATACTGATGTATGATATTATTAAAAGCTATGATATTACTAAAAGCTGATTTAGAAATGTGTTAGACACATAAATGTATTACTCTGACACTTCTGTTTTTTTTCAAGGATCTGCAAAATGAGAGATTTTCTTTACTACAAGTCCTTATAATAGGCACCAGAAAGAACCAGAGTATATTCTAAAAATGATCGGAATAATTTTATTTTGCATTAAATCCATCAGATTATATTCTGAATTCTTCAAAGTCTGTGACCATGAAATACCTAAACTTTTCTATGTGTGATTTATTTTTAATTATAAAAATATTCATGACAATAGAATAAAACAGAAACAAACATTTAGTAAATAGAAAACAGTTAAAAATAATATTAAATACGATAGCTGGTCCTTCCATATATTACTTTTGTARCTGTAATGTGTGCCTATGCTTACCTGTGTTTTCATAATGCTTGACAATTCTTAAATTGAAATTTTGTATTTAAAATATCATAAATTTCAGCTTGGTCTCCCTATTCCTAGTTAGTTCCTGAACTGTTTTATCTAATGTGTGTGTGTAGCATATTTATTACATCTTTTGCAAGATTTTCTTCACCTCAGGGCAACTTTAATTTTATTTTATTCACACAGAGCTTTGTACTGGAAGCTGTAAAACAAAATATTAAAAAGAAGTCTTTTTGTTGTTTTATGTTTTTAGTGTTCAGTGAAGACTGATCCAGCCAGTCATCTAATATAACAATGTATATTCAAATGTAAGTAGTTTCAATTCCAGCTTCTTGAAACCAGAATTCAGAAAATAATTGGATCTGATTCTCTAGTCCTTGCATATCATCACTGATTTCACTGGTAATTATGTATATGCAAAGGACTAGGCCTTCTTTAAATTCTTCTTGTACGAGCCAGTCCAATATCAAGATTCTTTAGTACAGGAAATCAGGAGGGTGAAGGGAGTATGCAGAATCAGAGTTTAAATTACAGATATTCTCAATATAGAACTGACAAGTGCCCTATCCTTCCTGTGTTCTTAAAAGCAACTTTTCACCATGCAGGATAGTTTATATAATTATATTGCTATTGTTTCCCTAAAGAAGGACGCAAAAGCAAAATTCTATATGGCATGTACGTGTTTAAGAGCCTTTAAAAGCTGTTAAACAGTTTAGCATCAGTACAGCAGCAAAAGCAGGACACCAGAGATCAGATCCAGCTATTTGCTGGACTCTAGGATCCAGCATAGTCTGGAAAGTAATCTCAATACTCATCAAACATGTAAAACAGAATGAAGTTCACAGCAGAGGTCACATAGTCATCAGTGCAGTGAGCAGTCTTGTCTAATCGATCCACAGAAACACTTACATGCATGGTTAGTTTTAATAGCTGTCTCAGCACTAAATAGCATCTGTTTAAAATGATATCCAGCCACAGAAATGGACTGCAAAAATAACCATTGTTCATGTGTTTAAGAAATAATGCCTGTCACCCAGAAGAGTCATGTAATGAATATTTTTTTTTTTTTTTTTTAAAGGCTTAAAAATGGCAAAAAGCTAAAAGTACTTATTAACATTATTTTCTTAATTACACTATTTTATAGCATATAACTTCAGCATTCGGACAGAGAAGGAGTTGGCTCTAGCTATGACGCTCATATCCGTTGTGGTTTATCTATTCTTTTTTTTCCTTTTTTTTTTTTTTTTTCCTTGCATGACTTCACCATATTGGACATACGTAAGATCAAGAAGACAGAGAAACACCCACAGATAATTAAGAATCTAAATATATCTAAAAGAGAACATATTCTTTACATATTGGTGCACATCAGCGAGTCCAAGATTATAGTTTTCAGTCTTGCTGTGAACACCTTTTCACATGGAAAAGGCCACAGAAGAGAGGAAACTGCTGCAAAGTTTATTTTTACATTTGTACTCAAACTTATCAGTGTGAAGAGAAGATAACTTGGTTATAAATATGTATGAAAATTCATGAATGTTTTATATAGCTTCCATACTTGAAAAAGCATTGAAGAGGATGACTGATACTGCTCGTAGGTATTTGCCATATGTTAGTAGTGATCACAGTTTTTGCCATAACTTTTAGAAAAATATGTTTTTTTCATGCTGTGGATAGCATCATTTCTTGGCTTGATTTCAGTTGTTTGACTGCTTCTTTGTGGTCCGGTTTGTCCATGTTAGCTAGCATATCCTGTTCCCTTCCTGTTCCTTTAAGGAAGTTTTTGTTTCTGCTCAGTTTTAGTTTATGATGATGTAGTTTGCTGTATCTGCTAATACTGTTTTTTAGATAAAAAAAAAAAAAAAAGCCACATCTTAGTCCACAATACTTTAATATTTCTTTGTTTTATTGCTCAGAGGGAATCTTTCACCAGTGCAAGCAGATGTTCACCTCTGCAAGCAGGTATTGCATATGTAAAATATCAAGTCTGCTGATCTATATTCTGGAAAATAATCCATTATTAGTCATGATTATCTTTCAAGCTGTCTATTAATATTTCACATTTCCGAACTCATTAGTTGAAATGTAGTCTACAATTTGCTGAATATTATAAAATGCCCCATCAAAACTTGTGCTTGAAGAAAGTGCCACACAACACTTACTCCACATGGAAGGTGAAGATGCAATTCCTGCTGTAGTAAGTGTTTGCTCACTTATTCAAATGCAGTTGCTGTAGCTGCAAAATTAGGGCATACACAGAAATTACTAACAACAGACTGCAGTAATAGTTCTGCAATAGTGCAGAGAGAATATCTGGAGTTGAGACTTAATTTTTTTAAAAAAAGTTTCATTGAAAATGAACTTTTTATTTATCTATTGAAAATAGTGKTTTTTTTTTTTTTTTTTTTTAGTTTTTGCTATTCAATCTGACTAAATTTTTCTTTTGCAAAACGTCTCTGCTTATCAAAGGGGGTTCAGTTTTGTTCACCAAATGGCTACATTCTGCAGACCATTATGATGAATGATATTCTGGTCATGCTTGCAACAAATGGAGACTGCTTTCTTTCGTGATTATACACATAATACACGAGGTTTTATTGTAGTGTTTAGTTGTAAGAAACTGCTTTTATCATAAATCAATCTTCCCATATCCCTTAAACAGCACTATTTCCCTTTTCTGCGATTTCTTCCTATAAAAACAAAATTGATTCTATTTTTAGGCACTGATATCATATAAATAAGTATAAGTCACAATTCCGTCAGTTATAAACAAGACTGAAATCCATGAATTCCACATATCTGTTAGAGGATTACAGCCTGCAAATTCTGTTTCTTTCTGCTTCTTCTATGATTTCAGTGATATTGCTTTGATTAGAAAGGTGGACAGGACTTATACTTCATGGAGGCTTAGGCAGGACTTATCACAGTTTATCTGCACAGGTATCTTGGGTAATTCTAGAGTTAACACTGGAACTGACAGTGAAAAGAAGAGGAAGAAAATTGTATTTTTATCTACCTGGTAAATATAAGGCTGGTTTGCTTAAATTCATTTCATGTTTAACAAGATATAATGATTTTTCCTTAATATTGTCCTTCTTTATGCAAATGATAATTTTGCCTTTTGTTCCACGTGGTTGTTCTTTAGAACTCTGTGGAAAATAATACTCAAATTTCTTGCATTTAATTAATTCATGTCACAGAACCACAGAATGGTTGACATTTGAAGGGACCTTAAGAGATCTAGTCCAACCCCTCTGCTTTAGTAGAGCACCTAGAGCACAGGGCACAGGGCCGCATTTTTTTTCTTCATGTTTGTAAATACATAATGAATGTAAGGAATATTAATTAGTTGTGATCAATATAAGTAAAAATATGAATTCATATAAATATAGAATTTACAAGGACTTTTAAACAATCACTTCTTTTCGAAAAGAAACTAATCGGTTCATTTAGGATACGAAATAGCCACTATAGTAACCTCCATGAAATGCAGTGCCCGCATATTTATCCTCCTGCTGAGGATGTGTGGATGGATTAAGAAGTACTCACACAAAGTGTGCTTTGTTATATGCAGAGATTTATTTCAATAATTGCTGAAAGATTAGAATAGAATTTGACTTACCCTGTTGAGAGGTTCACTGCTCTAGCTAAATGCTCATTAAATCTTACAGACATCCATCAGAGTTTCCAATACGTTATTATTATACGTTCTCAAAGTTCTAGTTTTAGGATTTCTGTAAAATCTCTAAAAATATTGTTTTATTTAAACAATGCTATATTACAAAAAGCGCAGATATTGTTATTCAGAGCATCATCTGGCAGCTACTCTTAATACCTGTAATAGATCTTTTGAGAACTCTTTCATAGGGGGAGGAGATTTCTAATATTCATTGACTTTGCTAACATGTGAAGGAGTATTGACAAAGTAGGTTGAGTAAACAGAGATTCCAACTCCCTTTTTATGTCCTTGAACAGGATAGTCAATCCTGACACAGGCTAACTCAAAAAGCATTTTTTAATGTTACCAGGGATAGCAGTGCCCACATTTTCATGGAAATAAGATTGACCCATGAAACTTGATAACAACCAACGTCTGACCAAGGATGATCAAAGTACTTGGTATATAGAAGGCAAAAAAGGAGAGGTGGTCACCAAGTATTTAGTAAACCATGTGCATTCCTTATCTATATTCCTTATCCTCTCAACCTTTTCACAGAATTCCAGAAAATCAGAATCTTAGAATGGCTAAGGTTGGAAGGGACCTCTAGAGATCATCTAGTCCAACTCTCCTGCTCCAGCAGGGATGCATAGAGCGCAGAGCACAAGGAGGCATCCAGGTGGGTTTGTAAGACCTCCAGAGAAGGAGACTCCACAGCCTCCCTGGGCAGCCTGTTCAAGGGCTCTGTCACCCTCACAGGAAAGATGTTCTTCCTTACATGGAGATAGAACTTTCTGAGTTTTAATTTGTACCCATTAGCCCTCTTCCTGTCACTCTTCTCAGTGGTGGCCATCTTCTTCACGTTGTACAATATCTTATCCCAGCCTTATCTCCTGAAAGTGATGAGACATCCTCAGTTTTAAGGATAGCTCCGGAAGTTGCATCGTTTCCACATAGTAAAATATTTGTCAGGTAAGCCTCTATTTCTTTTTATTATTTATCATGGGCTCTGCTCCACATTTGTGCCTCAAATAGCTTTTGAGGAGAATAACATATCTTCAGCAGCAGCAAAGTGATCTTAGGAGAAGTCTCTAATGGGAAAAAGAGATGATTCTGGAAGATTATTTTGAGCAACAATATTATAAAGCTCTTCTTATGACGCAGCATAGGGAAGTACTCATCAGCAAGTACTTTAGTAACATGGAGATCCTAATCTGTCCTTCTAAACTCTCTCAGTTAAAGGAAGCCATGATAAAGGACTTGTACTGTATTGTCTTCAATGTCAAGAAAGTCTCTCAAAATCTTCTTCTCTGCTTGGATGGATTCATCCCTCATTTTCCAATACCAGTCCTATACTTTTCTTTTGAAAAATACAGAATGTTGCTTATTAAAGTAACAGATACTACATTTTAGTAATGTTTACTTATTTAGCAAATATGTAGATATTTAGTAGATATTTATTTAGTAGATATTTAGTAGATATCTTTTCAAAAAATTCTTAAAAACTCAACTTCTGTTGTTAACTCACTTATGATTATTTATGTTGCTCYTACCTTCAGATTCTTAAGATAAATTCTCCCAAATGTTGAGGATTTCTGTGTCCAATGTTTTTGGACATTGATAGTAGYAAAAGAACACACCCTACTGATATAAAGCGTGCTGTAATCCATGCCATGTGGCAACATGTTTAATCCAACTGTAGTAAGGAATTCTTTTTGAAGAACTAATTCAGACTGGGAAAGCTAAAATACGATTCAACACTTGAGTTTGTAGGATCTTTTGAGAGATTCTGAGCCTTTTAATTCTATTTTTGTCTGAAGATATGTTTTACAATCTTAAATTTTACAAATTTTGTGTCTCTTACCCATCTATGCTTGACCTGATGTGTCAGGAATGCTGTTCATAGTGCTGTGGGCTCTAAACAATTTTTTAGTGTTAGAATGCTTTAATGTTTTAATGTTTAATATTTGCTAATCTATGTACAGTTTACTTTTTAACTCAAGCACCTACAAATGCAATGAAAGTAATTTCTCTATGCCAGATTTACTACAACTTGCACACTATGCAATGTTCACTGAAGTTTCTAGAGTAAGAATACTTAGGAGAGAAAGGACAATGGTGCTTAATTGCTGTATAAACATTTGCATTAGACAGCCTGTGTTTAGCCAAAATCCATTAAGACCAGCCAGACTGTCATGGTTACTTTTCTGTAAAAAATGAGATAATTTCAGTTCCCTGAACATTGCTTTAGTGGTAGAATGTGTATTCCAAGCACTTTTTGGTAGAGACGCAGTGTTCCGCAAATGAAGGAGGCCCTGATAATCTGGAATAAATTGTGGATAAATGACTAGGAATGTGGTCTTTTTCTCCTCATGCCCCTAGTTTGACATAAAAGCAACTAGTAAAGCAGTAGTCTGCATATCAGCACTTCTGTCCTCCAGTCACCACTGCACGCATCTTAGAATCACTTCAAAGCTTGTCATAAACATTTATATTAGAACAGCTGAGATATAGTAAAGGACTCATCCCTGGCTTTCCACTGAGTTTTTTCTCAGTGGAAAAGAGGAGTGGAAAAGAGAGAGAGTGGATTTTGAAGCCCCTGATACARTTGTATTACTGGCCTTCATCCTGTCCTATATGTCCTTGTCTTATTCAAATAGTATATGTCAGAGGTAATGAATGTAAAATGCTGTGGATGTTTCTAAAAAGGGACAGTGAAAGTAATTTTATTTGGAGATGTTTCTACTGGACAGCAATAAATACTATAAATAGATAAAAGGAAAAGTAAATTTATTAAAGAACTTTTGTTTAATGAGAGTGCAGCACAGCTGTTGGGAGAAACAACAACAATACTTTTCTTATCCAGAGAACTTATATGTCATCTTTTATATGTAATTCTTTCTGTATAAAAAGATTGTCATGGAAAATTCTCAAGTGAAAAGTTACATTGCAAAGTTATATACTTTTTTGGAAAGTGTTCATTAGGGTTCTTAGTAATAATACTTTCAATGAAATATCTGATTGGTGATTCAACAGGGCTGTTGAATGTACATTCTATACCTTTTGATCTTTTCAATTAAAAGATATCCCACAGTTCTGTCTGTATTTTTACCTGTTTTTTTTATATGTATTTTTACTGTATTTTTAACTAAAATTTTGTAATTATGGCACTTTTTTTTCTTCACCCTTTTTATTTGTTCTCCCTCTTGGACAGTATTTCATCTTTCCCATGTGATGTTAAAGCCTGTCTTATGGGTTCCAGCAAAGCAGACACAGATGAGCTATTAACACATTTTCACAGGAGCATTCTTATGCACATGCAAAACAGATTTAATTGAAAGGCAGTAAGAGATATCATATCATTTACCTTGCAGCTGGAAGCTGAAGAGGCATCAATAAGAATTCATTCATTATTATTCAGATTTGAAAGAGGATCTGATGCATTAAAAAGAGGACTTAGAAGAACTATGGCCAGTATTTTTTAATAGGAATATATTTTTTTAAACAATCAAATAAAAGTAATATTATAAATAGTGATATATTTTTCTTATCTCTTTCTTAACACTTAAGAAAATATTTTAGTTAGATCATGATTTTCAAATAGAAAGAGAATGAAATACTCATGATTTGAAAATAAGATTTTTTTTTTTTTAAAAATTTGCTATTAAATTTGTAACTAATAATAATATGTTTCAGTTTCATGTAAAAATTTTATACAAGTTAAGTCTTAAAATATTTCTTCAGAATAGAAATCTCTGAAGTCTTATTTTTCCAAATGCTGTGTCATATTCTCAGAATGTCATATAGCTCTCAACTCTTTTTTTTCCAATTTTTTCCTATCAATGAAGAAGAGATTCTTCAGTTTCTTTTAATGATGATAATCTTCTTATCTTTCTTATACATAATTGATTTAGGCTACAGGAGATTGGCTGAATAGGGTAAATATATTGGGCCAGTTAATAGTAGCATATTAGTAGATTTTAATCAGAGGGATTTTGGGTTAAAATTACAATTTTATTATTTTTCATCAAAAATATTTCTTATTTCTAAAAATATGTTTCACTGATTTTGCTAGGCATGAATATAACTGCACTGAATACAGTTAGAGTCAGTTAGAGTCTTTGTGGTAGCAGAAACATTAGTCTTGAAATAAGTCATTTTAGAGAGGTTTGATATTAAATAATTTTTTAAAAAAATAAGGATCATGCCTGGCTGAATTTCTAATTGTACTTGATGCAATGTATATAAAAAAAAAATCATTTTATATAGACAGATCATCATATTTCCCTGTCTGTAATATAGCCTTTTGATGCTATTGTTTCCAGAAAACTTGCTTTGTTTGAGCAACTGTGATGGAAATTCTGTGTATATTGATAGTTACTAGCAGATGAAAAAAATCATCTTAAGATAAACAGGAAACCGTTTATTTAATTCTAGAAAGGAATATGTAAGTTAACTTGGTCAATACTTTAATTTACAATCTCTTAAAATAACATTTTACATTCAAAACTTTCACAGAATTTAAATTAGGTATTATTGTTGTCTGATGTCTTGAAGGGTTACTGAGGGAATTTGACATTTGTTGAAACTGAAACTGTCACAAGAATGATCCATT
>NW_020456199.1:956193-969285 GCF_003342845.1 Nothoprocta perdicaria | reverse complement strand
AAAAAAAAAAAAAAAAAAAAAAAAAAAAGCTTTCTATTCCTATACATGATATCTGCTATAATGGGGTATTTCATTATAGGAGTTTTTCTGACTGAAGAAGGTGAGGGTGAAATTTGGAATATTAGTTTGTTTTTGGCCACTATCTGGAAACTGTGTCCAATTTCAAGAGTGACCCTGACAATAAAATAGGTGCAATTCTCTCTCTTGGTAGGTCTCTCCATATATTCCCTAAAACTGAGAAGAGACATATGTCTGTTCAGTCTGAATGTATTTCTGTGCACAATAAGCACCCAGCTTATTGTTATATTACCTAATCTTATGTTTAAGTCTGCAAGAAGGAAAAAGCTATTGAACAGTCTTTAAATTGTTTCTTATCAGGTTCTAGGAGTTAAAGAAAATGTCTCTATTTTCTTTTAAATTTCTGTATGTTTTAAGAAGCGTGTAGTCCACTGAGGAGATCTTCAAAAAATCCAAAGAAAGCAGACCTACGTTGTGTTTTAGTGGAAAGGTTGCTATTTAAGATTTGGTTTAAGAAAATTGTGTTCTTCAAACTGTAGAGAAGGATCCCGCTAAACCGACATAATTTTAGCTCATCCTCATTTAATCTGAAGAATGTCATTCAACAAATGTCCAGAGAAAGTAAGGGGAACAAAATAGTACAAGAGAACTGAGTGTGAATGTGCTTACTAGTTATTGAACAGCTTCTCCGTGAGTTTCTCTTAGTCATGGTTATATATCAAAATAAAGTGACAGAACTACTACAAGTACTGGTAGATAATACTGTTTGCTGTGAATAGTGCTCTGCCTACTTAAAAAGCAAAACAAATGCTCATTAATTAATTAATCTATACTTTTGTTAGAGGGATGCAGAACCTTAACCTATCCATTAACAGATTCTTCTGCATAAAGAAACCACCCTCAGTTGTTTTTAGAGACACATAGCACTGATACCTCAGTTTTACTTCAAGAGCTTTTTGGTAATCAGTTATCATCCTCATTCTCTTTGGCCCAGAATCCTTACCACTGTGAAGATGCTATTTGTATCTACCCATGTCTCCATAATTTATGATACACGATCTTGTCTAGGAGACTCGACATCATGCCCTACCATGATGTCCAGAGAGCTTGCCCCTTTCTCAGGTTTAAGTTCAAATATGTGTTGTAAAAGCTATTCTTTTTTCTATTGAACTGAAAGCTAAGAACTAAGTGTGAGATAAAGACTTCGTACTCTTTAGTGCTAGTGTTAAGAGATGGTAAGAGTTAATTTGATCAAAGAGTTAGCTTGATCAAACGTGTCACAACAAACCGTTTGTACTACTCTCAGGGAAACTCAAAGCAAATTATGTAAGTCCCTCTATGGCACTGAACAGCATTTTACATGGTTGAAATACTGCAGATGGTGCTCAAGAAGAGAAAAAAAAAATCAAATATAGTGTATAATTTTGCAAATTAAGAAGAGTGCATCTTGATGATGTTTGTTTAGTTGGTTGATCTTTTCTTTTTGTATATTTGGACCAACTGCAACAAACCTGTACTAAGTGCTCCCCTTTTTATAAAACCCTTAAAAATTTATAAAACAGAAAAACAGTACAGAAAGAGAAAATAAGAACATTCACCATTTTTACAGAGAGAAGAAAATATTTAAGATGTTTCAAAACAAGACAGTAGCATAAATTCTAGTGTTTCTTTAAATTATATTTGAATTTTATATCAAAATTCAGAAAGAGAGGAGTGCATAACTTGCAAAGATCAAATTCTCAAGTATTTTAAAATCTAAATCTTTTTCAACGAATGAGCCAAGAATTATTGGAGGTTCATGCTCATTTTGTATTCTATCAAGCACTTCACCAAATATATATTATTTTTATTAGTTTTACTCTCTTTTGTCCTTTTCTACTTTCACACATGACAGCACTGTGACACCATCAATTTTCCTTCTCATTATATCTGCAGAATTCCCCCTTTCCCTTAGCAGGCAGAATGCATCATCTATTCCAAGGACACTGATAATGCCATTCCTGCTAATCAGGTGGAGGGAAACTCCCCTGAGAATACATTCAGCAAAGATTGTATTCTTTCAGTCCAAAGAGCTTTAGCAAGACAGCACCTACAGTACACCTGATCACCCTTGAACGGGTTATTGTAACACATTAACCTTCAACTTCTGCTCTTCCAGCAAGCTAAGCCTCAGCTAGGACATTTAAATTTAGTGTTTTCTTTAAATTAAAAGATATAAATTGCTGTGATGGGTATATCTGGCAATATCCTCTACCTGCACGAGTTCTCATTCATTTTTAGCTATATGCATGCTTGTGTATAGTTATGCTCTTTTTATTCTCTCAGGTCTTATCAACCTGGTAAGTAGTAAATGTGCCCCTCACATTCTTCTTGCTTTATTACTAACAGGTAGATACCCAAAAGTATTTTAACAACAAGCATCAAGACACTGATTTTTAATGAACTCCCAGATCCTAACTTGCTGCCTTCTTCTTTCTTGATGCAAGAAGTTTTTTCCTTCTTGTAGAAAAAAAAATGTCTCCTAGACTAGCTGTTGCTTAGGAAAATGTTCTTGCAAATTAGGGATAGCCTATTGGAAAATTTCATATTAACAGCTGATCTCAGAAGTTTCCAGCCTTTAAAGAACATTTGACAATGATAACTGCTTTCTCCAACTACATATAATATTATCTCAAATTTCTTGGGAATACCTTGGTATTTACTGTCTATCTTATTAGCTCTATACTTCCTTTTCAACTGAATTCCGTACCATCTTATGACCCTGCCTGACCCTTATGACTCTGCCTGACCTGCCCCTCAGTAGAGTCACTGAAGAGGTCTTGATCCCTGACTCATGATCTTTGTTTCAAAAATTCATATTTTAGTGAAAGACAGATTTCTTAGGTTTGTGTGGCTGTATTTGTCTCTGCAGTGTCAGATGTAGACAGCACATTGGGCCACTCTGTTTCTGTAGATATTCTCTAACTTTCTCTTTACTACTGTCTTCCTAAATGTGTTTTAATTTTGCATGACATCACCTTCTGAAATAATCCTTCCAAATGTTCTTCCAGTCCCTCTGCTACTATGCTTGTAATCACTCTTGTAGGAATGCTTGTTGGCTGATAAAACTCCAGCTCCATAAACACCCACAAGGCATTCCCACAAAGCAATAACTAAATCTTCAAACAGAAATACAGCCACTGTGAGAGACCGCTACATTATTCTTCAATGAGTTTGTTTCCTTATGCATATTTGAAATAATATCTTTCTCATATAACAAAAAAAATTAGTCCTTTCCCCCCCGCTACCCCCTTTGTAGTAACTTTGCTTTGCTTACAGGAACTGGAACATTTAAAGGCTTTGGCACAAGGATCTGAACTATAAATTTTCACAGAAGGCATTTTCCTAGCTCGTTGTAGAAAAAGAAGACATCCTTTTTCTATGTTCCCTTCATGCTTAGTAATTTTTTGGAAAGAGAGGAAGAAAAACAAAATAAAAGCTTTAAAAAAGCTTGAGAAAATTAATCTGTTAAAAATAATCCTAAATGTCAACATGAGAATTTATTTCATTTTCATTTGTTCCCAACATACATAGTTAGGTTGATGAAATAGGATTTTTTTTTAAGTGTGATAATTTAAATCTGATAATAGAGAGAAATCTAAGGAAATCTATGGTTTGATTTGTTTCTTACAGCTGTTCTGAAGGTATTTATACAAATGTAGTGTGAATTTGAAGAGCTCTCTTATGTCACTAAAACTGTGACATAAAAGAAAAGAAATAAAACTCATAGTTACATATAATCTATTAATGAAAAAGAAAAACAAAAGTTGATGTAGACTAATTTAAAGGAGTTATGTATCCTCATTGCAATATAGGATTAAAAAAACAAATTCGAAATTTGTTTTCTGAGTAAGTGCACTAATTACAGCTCAGAAAAAATAATCATCTTCTATTATGGATTTCATGTAGCTAATAGAGTAAGGGTTAAAAAAAGGAGTCTGTGAAATCTAATAGGGTATTAACTATGAGACATAATTACAGCTAATGTGAAGCATTATTCCCTCTTCTTTCTTCGCATAAATGTAAAACTATGTATTTTTAAGATATGGCTTACAAACGAGCTTTAAGTCTGTCCCTCTGAGAACATCACATGACATTGCATTAAGCCCAGTGGAGAGAGCTGTGTTTCACAGCAGTCTCAGATAAGCCTATGGCTTTGTAAATCTTTCATATAGTTTATTATAAATGCGTAATAGCCTCTAGATAAGCCCTGGCTTAAGTTATTTGGCTGAATGTTTTTGTTTATCACAATTTTATATTCAGACCTCAGCTAAAAAAAAAAAAAAATGTAAATGAACTTCATATTTAGGTAAAATCTAAGGAAAAAATATTTCTAAAGTTTGTTTTCCTGAGATATATGTGGAAGAATATAGGAGCTCTGCCTAAAAGTCTTCTTCACAATGTTATTTTCACTGTGCCCCAGTAGAAAATGTGAGCATTTTATAAACTCCAGAAATATGGTGATTTTTGAAATACTCTCCAGATGATGAGAATATTTTCAAATATTCTTCAGAGAAGAACTGATACAAAATTCTTGAAAACATTGGTAACCATATTCAGTTGCATTAAATAGAGAAGTAAATAATGATATTTGTTGAAATACAACAGAGCACTAGAAACATCCTGTAGTAGGGAAACAAATATTTATATTTCAAATAGTAGCCCTTATATGCCGTGCAAATTAAGTGGGGAGACTTTATCTTCAGCTCTTTAGGCTGTTATTATTGTTCATTCAGCGAACGTTTTATTTGCTGACTTCAAAACTGACTTCAAAGAAGGATAGATGTTTAGGCAGCAGTATGGACTTCTATCCACAGTACAAATCACTGTTCGACACTGCTAAAGGAGCACAAAAGTACAGCACAAGCCTCTCAAACAGGACCATCTTGTCCTCCTAGAAAATACAGATCTGCTGATATTTGGTTGAAGAGTTCTAAGAGAACTGGGGAAATTGTGGCTGTTCCAGGCAGCCAGTCAGCAGTTACAATGGATGGCAACCTTTCAAGGAAAGGTATCATAGTCTGTCAAATATTGTCTCTCTTGGCTGCATGTCTTCCCACTCACTTTTCACTTCAAGATCTGCTTCTGAAATGAGCTYGTCACTAACAGAGCTATCATTTGCAGGATGTTTGCATCACAGTCATACAACCTCACCTCAGTTATTGATAGCTGGGGTATTAGCAGAGCTTGCTCAATGTTTTATGAGTCCAAAAGTGTCAGAGGATTCCTGTCTTTCTGGTACAATATGGACAAATTTGCAGTCTTGATTTAGTGCATCTCAGTTAGCACAATGCAATCACTACATTGATAACACCTTGCCCAGTATTACAATATAAATATCCTTATTGAGAAGTACCTTTTTTTCTGGAAAAAAATGGGGATATCCACTATCATGTGAGTAAAGGGTGTGAAAAGTGATATCAACAAAAAATAAAAAATAATTTAGATTTATGGCAGTAAGGACTTACTGTGGATTTAAAAGAGACTTGATCCTTTAGAAGGAATACTTCTTTATAATATATGCTCCAGACTTATTTTCCAGAATATGGCAGTGACTGGATGACTAGATTCATAAATCAATGGTGTGATGAGCTTATAGCTTTTCTGTTGTTCTGTCACATAATGTTTATTCCTCTCTTGCTAACCAGAATAGGTCACAGTAGGAAAACAAAATACGGAATATATAACTTTTATACAATTTTATAAAAATTCATTTTCATAAGCTTGCGTGTGGTGGAAATATGGAGCTTTCTTCTCCTGCCAATTACGTGAACTCCAGCCAAAACATAACAGCATAATTAGCTCGGAATCCAGCTTTTTATGCCCTGCTTTAGATCTCTGTACACAGCAGCAATCTACTACCCTGGCAAAGAAGATAACAAGTGCTAACGCAGGTGTCCCTTCTCCACCCTCCTTTGCTCTCGGTAGGCACACTGAAAACACCATGTGAGAGGTGCTGGGCTTTTAAGTGATCAGCTTTCCAAGGCAGCGCAAGGCGGAGTACTTTTAGCAGAACCTAGTGTGAAATCCAGAGCACAAGCAGTGGTTTCATACATGGAGGGAAGGCACATCTGAGTTAGATTTGTTTGAGATGCTGACCAAGGTTGCATTTCATCCTTGACATCCCGTTCAGGGTATAAACATAAATCATAGAATATCTTTTATCTGCCTCCTGTCCCTGATAAAATGCACTCTGCGGTTTGACCTTCACATGGCATACATGTTGTAGCTGATTTTCCACAATGTAAAAGTCACCTTTAAAGACAGAAGGGGACAAGGATCTGTACAAGCATCTGTTTAATCATGTGTTATACAGGAAGGTCACTCATTGGGCTGCCCCTTCRTTCTTCACATGTTATGCTTTCCCTGTGAAAGTTTATTTTCAAATTAGTACAGAAACGGTGACTTTTGAGAGAAATTAACTCTTTGTTTATGCATTTCTGCATTGTGCAACTGACCTGCAGGCTAACAAAATGTCATCTTGCCTAAAGGATATTCATTTAATTTAATAGTGTTTTTTTTTTTTTTTTTCTGACAATTGGTAATTTGCTTATTTACAGCTTCCATATTAGATCTTCTAATACAGCAGATACAAACTAATAACCTTTCTTTGAAGGGTCCATGTTTCGTTCCCTCTTAATGATCCCACATACAGAGAAATGAATCTTCTTTTATTTTTCCCATCCTGTGACATCTCCTTCTGTATTGTTATGTATTAACTTCAGCTATGTCACTATAAACTGCAAATAACTTGTTATGAGTCCAGTTGTGTAACTCTCTATTATATAGGAGGAGAAACAAAAGCTCCACATACTGAATTGCTATATTTTTTTTCAAGAATGAATTCCCCATGCTACTTTTCTTTCACACTACAAATAAAAATCTAAAACAGAGCAAACACATTACTGAAAAAGCACTTAAAAGCACATACAGAGATCAAAATCATTTAAGGTAAGAAACTATGTTGCAAAGACAGCTTGGGTCTTGGAGTTGTTTTTTGATATTTTATTTATTTTATTTTTCCTATAGTGTAATTATGTTTCTGCTATCTGTGCTTTCTATCATTTCCTAAATTATATTACTGCATTCCTTCCAGCTGAGGTTGTATTTCGAGGTGTCAGCATTTGTTAATGAAGCAGTTTGCTTGCACACTGGACTTCTGCTTACCTATGGACCACGTGCAAGCACCAAATCTGCACTCTTGTAGTCTTCATTGACCCCCAGTTTGCTCTGCAGACTTAATAAACCTTTACTACTTATCAAAATGCAGGTTCCCATTAGCAGATGAGATTAGCTCGTTGATTTCAAGCGAAAGGGTGTAAACCTGAACCAAGTAAATTCAGATTTCAAATGGAGTAAAAGAGGTAGTAAATAGCCATAAAGCTATGTCAGGATGTGCCAGAAGCTGGAAGATTCAAGGAAGGACTTACTGTATTTAATGAAACTTGTTTTCATTATTATTTTTGCTTGTACTGTAAAGATAAAACTAGCACAGATATCTTTGTGCATGCAATGAAGGCAGAAACCTACAAGACTGGCAGATAGACAGTAAGAGGAAAGTGATACCTTTGATTATTCATGATTATACAACTTCCCTGTATGCTATTTTTCCTACAAAGTATCTTTTTTGCCTTAGATGTGATACTGAAAAAACGAAAAAAATCCAAGCTCTCCTTGAGTTTGAGAGGTTAGCTGTTGGGAAAATTATCCCTTTATGAATCAAAAAAAAAAAAAAAAAAAAAAAAAAAGTGACCTATAAATAATTGATGTTGTAAATACAGAACCACATGATATCATTTCTCTATGCTACTCCTCAGAATAGAATTTCACTTTAATGTTATATTTATTAGATTAAAATCAGAAAAGTAGGTTAGGGAACACTTAAGTGGGAAGTAGATTTCATTCTATGTACTCTGATACTTATTAAACTTCTAAGTGTGCACAGCTGTTATGAATCCTGTGATAGCTCATGCACTGCTAGAAAAAAAAAAAAAAAAAAGTGAAAAAGTAATGGATAAGTGTGTAAAGGGTAAATACAGGGATCACAAGAACAGACTCTTTTTCCTATTATTTATTTATTTTTTCCCTCTTTGCCCCGTAGTTACTAGGACTTTGAATGCTTGCCTTAGTAACTGGACTCTGCTTTACTTTACATTCCAAAGCATTGTTGGGAATAAACTTGTACAAAGATTTTCACAGCTGCCTATCTTGGATTCTGTCTGCGTCAATATCATTCAACAACACATAACTTGTTGTTCATTCAAATTCTCTTATTAGTCTCATTGTTATTCATGTTCTTTTCAGATAGACGTTTAGATAGGGAACACTGACTCCATTCCTTATCCTCAACCTCTGTGTCAGTACTCTGAGGACCTAGAGGTGTTTTATTGCCCAGAAAATTATTCATTTCTACATACTCATTAAAAATACTCTACGTACGCATTCTATATATTGATTTTCTATCTCTCTCTATATATATCTATTATCTAGCTAGCTAGCTATCTGTTTCTTGTGTTTAAATCTCTGTGCTTTTGTTTTCCCTTTGTAAAATATAAATGGCAGTAGTAGTTCACAATACTGCAAATTCGACAAAGAAACATGTTAACTGCTGGCAAAACACAATGACATTAGAGGATAGAAAAGCATGAGAAACACCACAGTGGGAAGTAAATCATTTTTATCTTATTCATAAGAACTAAATAGGAGACAGCAGATTACAGAGGTCTGCATACTGATTCCAAAATACTAATCACTATTTTGAAAATAATCAGTTACATTTTTTTGGTGACTGTACACAACAGTCTTGCTGGGGTCTTGAAATAACTGGAATATAGGAAAAAAAAAAAAAGAACTGCCATGTATAAACACAAAACAAGAAACATATTTTATCTCTAAACCGTTAATATTAATTACAGCTGGTTGCAATTACGATTACAGTGTTTGATATAAGTTTGCAATGTCTGTCACAAAAGCAACTGAGCTTGCTTCAAGTGCAAGTATGGCATATTTTCTTTAGTTCATGAATATTTCCCCTAGTTTTGCTTGAGGAATTTAGTTCATTAGCTGTGTTTTCTTCCAGTAGCACAAATGTAACCTGTCTTATTGAATAATAAAATCAAAATAAGGGGCCAAATTTTCATTTCTGTGAATTTGCACAAGCAAAGGCAGTTTAATTTCATTGACTTTTCTTGGAAGCAAATAGTTGTGTTGCATATTATCCATAATGTTATGTAAACAAAACAATAATACTCCTTATCTCTATAAATAAAGAGGATGGATTATTCAGTGTTATGAAGGATTATACTATACACAGATATTAGATACTTTTAGGTTAGTAAATATATTAATGTATATTTATATGTTATATTCATATTCATTATTAGAAAAATATTTGAACTTAGAATTCT
This sequence comes from Nothoprocta perdicaria, assembly GCF_003342845.1. Lineage (NCBI taxonomy): Eukaryota > Metazoa > Chordata > Aves > Tinamiformes > Tinamidae > Nothoprocta > Nothoprocta perdicaria. The sequence goes on along the minus strand of NW_020456199.1, from coordinate 959,821 downwards.
AAATATAATCTATGTGAATGAATTTTCCTATCTCTGTACAATTAAATTTTAATTTAAATTAAATACCAATTAAAGTCTTATTTCTTAAATCTTTTCATTTAGTCTCCATCTATTGCAACAACCAGATGGAGAAGAGCCATAAAAGTKATCATGTTGCCAGGGAAATCTTGTCTCATGTAGTTCTATTCAGGCTGTTTAATCTAGTAGGGAATCCCTCACAGCATATTTTTTCTTTGTCTTAAAAGTATTTTAATTATTTTTTTTTATAAAGAATTCCATCTTTTATTTTCTTTGTATACACACCAGCTGTTTTATCATATACATATGAAGGTATGTATGTATATATGTGTATGTGTGTGTGTATGAATATAAAACTATCAGAAGAAAAATAAAACTATTTTTGCTAGTGGCATTTTTCTGCATTGTTTATACACTTTTGACCTCATCTACATGAATACCACAGGGGGAAAAAAAAAATCTATTAAAATATTTTGAATTTGCTTCCATAGTATTTTAGCAAATGCATTGGCTTTCAGGGATATTCCAAAAGCATACGTATTAAGCAAATGTCCATGAATATCAACTGACAGCGAAAATATGTAACTGTCAAAAATCTCATGCAATACATAATCAGAGATTTGAAGTTACAAAAAATGGTAGGGTGAAGTCTCATTTCATTTACCATTTTATTTAATTTAATTACCAGACATGTTTTGATACTCTTTGAAAATATTCTTTTTTTTTTTTTTTTCAAAATATCACTTTAAAATACAATTTAAAAATACTTTGCAAATACTTTAAATAACCATTGTTAGGGAAAGGGAAAGGGAAAGGGAAAGGGAAAGGGAAAGGGAAAGGGAAAGGGAAAGGGAAAGGGAAAGGGAAAGAAAGGCAAGGCAAGGCAAGGCAAGGAAAGGAAAAAGTACTACTGCAGTGTAATAGAAGGTATTTCCAGAGATTGGGCTTTAGTAGGCTTCTACAGACAATATTTTGTAAATAATATTAAAAATGAATCAATTACATCCATGATGTTATACTACTTTCCCATTGAAACTTTCAAGCATTTTGTTTCTTGCAAAATATCTCTGTTTTAATGCTCCTCTAATTCATTGCCTGCTATTGTTTATTTCTGCTCTTACTTAAATAGTCTGGCTTATCCCCCCCAAAAAAATATTTGTAAGAATTCTGCTTAGAAGATTTAAGGAACTAAAATACAGAACAATTTGTATAAGACTATCATGTTATTACTAATATGTTAAATAAATGTAAATTACTTGTTTACATACAGCCTCAGCTTTGGTGAGCTTGTGTTCCATTTTTAATAGTTAAATAAGGAACACCATGCAAATTTTGCATGAATTTGAGATTTTTTTGCACTGGGAAGAAAAATGTCATATTTCACAGATTTTTCTTTTTTTTCATAAAGTATGACAAATTAAGCACATAAGGGGTACAGACGCTGATTAAAGACTTTCACATATTTTCATTTCATAATAAAATTGAGTTTAGATACTGAATGTCCACATAGTGTTATATTTATTGTGTACACTATCTGGTATTGAGCTTTTTTTCAATTTGAGACACAAAGCCAGTCAGGCAGCTATGTCTTAATTTAAGCTGTTTTTCAGAAGTTCATTGTTCCTCAGAAGGATTTAAGTGAGATTCCTTGCTTATAAGACAGAAGCCACATGAATTCTAAAGGGGCAAAAAACAAGCTCGAGGAGGGGGAAGAGGTTTTAGAGGTAGAATCTAGTCTGTCCATAAGGTGGCAGTGTCGCAACTAGTTTTAAATGAAGCAGAAAAAATAGAACTGTTATTTCTAGGCTCGTTTCCAAGGTAGGAGAACACAGTACGGCAACAGTTTCAGTGTTTACAGGAAACTTTTTTTTTTTTTTTTTTTTTTTTAACTTATATATAAAGCAACCTAAGTAATAAAACGACAGAAAATCCTAGAAATGAAATCTTTTCTTGCTAATACCTGGGCTTAAAGCAAAGAGAGATTCTGTCAAGCCACAGAAAAAATATGCAAAAATATGTTAAATACACAGTCTCCATAATATTAATCAGAAGTAGCATGAGACATTCAGTTATGATTATATTACACGGTTCAAAAACATTCTAGAAGTGTTTTTTTTTTTCTTTTTTTTTTATTAATGTCATATTATTCTAAAACATAAATATGAGGAGAGAGATTGCACACAAGCTCACACATACACTTACACAGCTATGAAAGCAATTCCAAACCTGAAACACATTCAGACAACCTGAACTTTTAAATCCTATTCCCTTGGCACTCTAGTTGGACATTAACTAAAGGTTAGTCAGAGCAGGTGTGGAAACCATCAGTGGATGAGCATAGAGTGCGCAGCATAGCAACAGCTTCTCAAAAAAATCTTCACAAAATATGAAGAATATCACCAAAATGCACATGGAGAAGAGCTCCTTACATATTCTTCTCAGCTGTATTCAATAGGTTTGATTTTGTTTGTGCAAGAAAAGTTCTCAAATAGAAATCATTTGGCCATTCCTACTCAGTTCTGAATATGCAGATTGGTAACGAAAAATTTGGATCAATACCAAATATGCAATTTTGATACAGACCACATATTCTTCTGAAGTCTTTCTTGAGATGATTTTTCTTCCTGCAAAATATTTACTATAAAATCATGTCTTGTAAAGTACAGAGGATTTGAGCAAAGGAAAAATTGTTGGCCTGGAGTTGAAACTAGAGGTCCTTTATATCCCATAGAACTACATTAAATAAAAATGAGGACAAGTTAATATTTAGAGTTGAATATATTATTTTCCTCTCTTTACAACACTTCACTGGATAATCACTGCCTTTGCCTTTTTAGAGTCAAATTATTGTGTTTAAAACCTAGTTCAGTCCCAGATTTGCAGTGATTTTTTTGCTATTAATCCTTTGGAGAAGCATTTTTCTCATCCAACTGATTTAGACAAACCACAAAGCTGCAAAAATCTAGTAAAGCCAGCCTACTTTCATGATAACATTTGTCTGTATTTAAGCACTTTTTTGAGCATTTATGTAGATCTGTACAACTTTTGCATTCCATTGCTGAAAGGCTGAAATTAATATTAATTTTCTTCACGATTTATTTGCATTGATGTCTTCTTTTGTGACCAGTAGTATAAAAGCACACATTTACAAACAAAGTAACTTTTCATTTCCCTAGGGAAAAAAAAAAGGAAGACAAGAGGTAAGCAAAAAATAAAAATAAATAAATAAATAAACAATCAGGCAAGCTTGTCAAGCTTGTTTACCAGAGTAAAGGCTGCCAAAAGGAGTGTTTTGCCAGAGCTATACAAATCCTCAGCACAAGCTCTTAGTTTTTAGAGGTATCAATAGCAAAAATTTTCATCCATCTTCAAACTCTTAGAATAAAAACATTTAGAAGTATTGATTTAAGTGTTTTATCACTAACACAATTTTACTTTCTTAATAAATGGTAATTCTTTGGTTTACCCTCTAGCTAGTAAGCTCTTTATTTCTGGAAATATCTAAGTAAAATTTAGGAAATATTTACTAAAAGGACTAAGCAAATAAATAAAAAGTGCTAAAATCAGATGAAAAGAAAAGGAAAGGAAAGGAAAGGAAAGGAAAGGAAAG
>NW_020456199.1:952180-956002 GCF_003342845.1 Nothoprocta perdicaria | reverse complement strand
AAAGATGCCCTCTTGGTCAGCTAGGATTAGACCTGGTCAAAAATAAATTTGGTCAAAAGAGGAGAGGAATATAATCCATAAGCAATTTAGTAGTGCATAAGCTACTCAGTGCTTTAGATGTCTGAATTAATTTTAAATGCTTAAAGCCAGAGAGTGCTGCTGTTAGGATTGCACCGGACTTTCATTACCTCACGAGGGCAAATTCCCTCTGGAATCCTTCAAATTGCAATCAGAAAAAGGCAACATCCTGACTCCATCTGAATTTGGGTCTGGAAGCACTGGGACACTCCCTGAGCCTCCTGCAACTCTGGAGCTGCTCTGCAAAACCACATGCACCCTCCAAGCCTCTCAGCCACAATCAGGTTTTGCTGTCCTGAGCCTAAAAACATCTCTTCTGTTGCCACCGCCTTCTGCAAGCACTTCTGCTTTCACAGTCCTACATCAGTAACATCCTCTTTCATCCTCACTGGGGAGAGAGCTGTATTTCGTAGTGCCATGAACAGCTTGTCCTATTCAAGCAAATCTCTAGGCTGGCCCTAGAGATTTATAAAAGAACATAGATATGTCTCGTTTGGTCATTTTTCTTTTCAGGTTTCTTTAGATTTTTCTCCATATTTCATCCATTTCCCTTACTATCTTCTTMTTATTTTTTTTTCTGCTTGATACCTTCCGCTTTATCCATTTTATACCTTCCCTCATTTCTCTCGTCTATTTAAGATGGTTTTTTTTTTAATGTGTCTGAGCTCTTCTAGCACTTCATTTAGCATCTAACTTTTCTTAGTGAGGAACTATGCTATCACTAGGAGAAAAAAAAAAAGATAAGACAAGCRCCATAACAAAATGAAATATCTGGGGGAATAAAAAAAAAGAAAGTAGAAGAAATATTAAAAACAAAAGAAGAAGAAAAACAAAAAGCCAAACTCTCTTGAGAGGGTTCACATGAGAATAGAACTTCTGGAGGGTTTTTTGGGCTGGAGGTTTTCTGGAGGTTTTTTGGGCTTGAGTTGCTTGTAGATTCAAGTCCAATTGAAAAGCTCAATTCTCTGTGCACTCCTAAGCCTCTTCCTGACATCCACCCTTGTGCAGCCAGCAAAGTCTCAAAGACATCCGCATTTGGAAGTGCATCATACTCTTCCCTRTCCTTACACACAAGTGCAAAAGGATACCCATTTGCAAACACTGTGTGTTTTGGGAGCAGGTAGGCAGGAGAGGAAAAGAGACAAGAGCAGGCAGTTGGGCCATGATAAACATAACAGGGCAGAAAAGTTCCCGGAATGGGACCTTTCATTATTTTCTATTTTGTCTACTCAGCACAAGGGCAATGAAAAAATCTTGTTCTTATGCTGCCAAAGACTCCTGTTCTCAAAAAAATAATGAATCTCTGTGTGATGAAGGTATAGGGTAAAAGAAATGTGAGTTAGTTTGACTAAAATTCTCAGACTATGTCTGGTTGGTTTTTTAAGAAATGATTTGCTTTCAGACTTCTTGCATCCTTCCTTCAGCCCATCACAATTAAGAAGAAAGCAAGAATCCTATAATGAATAATTTAGTAATATGCTAACAAATCTAATTTGTGGTCAATGACCAAAATGCTGTATTCTAACACAGCACTAGACCTGTACAAATCCAATAAGCTTCTTACTATTAAGTAGGTTCTTCAGTCCTGAGCATCTTACTTGCCAACTACCATTAAGACTGGTTAAATATTTGTCTATGCTGTCTTTGTCAGAATAGTACGACAAATTTACAAACACTCTCAGGCTTCCCTGTACTCAGAAGCTAATCCATCCTTTGTTCTTTTTCTCTCTCTTCTTCTCCCACATATTTTTTTCACCAAAATATGTTTCTTAAGAAACTTCAGCCTCAACTTCTACTGCCTAATATAAGGCAAATATGAGGGAATTAACATGTTCTATTTTCCATTCAGATTTCATGACATTGCTATGTATAAATCGGTTTTTGTAATTGTTAGAAAGAGAGGAAGCTCTCCCCAAATTTTGCTGTTTCTAGAAGTGTAGCAATAGGCTGTTACTGTGATCTTTTTATTGAGGTACTTCTGCTTGTTGGAATTTCTGGTAGTGAAACTAAGAGTTCTTGATTGCCTTTCCAGGAAGTGAGGGCCAAAGAGGAACAGTGGCAGCAAAGCTGCCCCAATCAAATACTCAAGTGGAGAAACACTGCCTAGCTTCAAGGAAAGAAAGATATCTCAGAATAATTAAAAACAAACCCAGGGGTTTGTTTGTTTTTAATGTAAAACATTATTACTGAAACTGATGATTATAAATTCAAAAGGTTAAAACATCCTTACTGTCCAAAATATCTGCAGATCCTTTCTATCTTCCTAATGTGTCACTCTTCTAGCCCTGCAGTCTACTAATATGTTGGAGGGTGAGCTGTCAGCCTAAATAAAGTAATTCCAACAGATATCACAAAAGTTTAGAAAATTTCTATTATTTTGGGACTTGTAACATCATCTTTAATAAGTACTGAATGTGGGTCTATTAAAAATAGTAGAAATCACCTTCTCTTGTATTTAATATTTAATATTGGCAAGTGTTCTACTTTTGTGTTCAGGACGCTATACCATGCTTCAGTGGACTAAATGCCACAAGCACATTATCATCATCTAAGGTAATCAGACTGAATTTTAATTTTGTTGTGGGACTTTAATTTGGAATGCTATGGCCAACAAGCACATGTTTTGCCTGAGAAGGTTTAATCGGATGAAACTATTATTTAGCATATTATTTCCCATGGGAAAATTAAGCTCAAGTGTTTAACTCTCTGAATCCTTGAGAATCTAATGAACTACCCTGGGATCACACAAAAACAACAGTGCACACAGAGGAAACAATGAATAGCAAATCTCTCTGTAATTTTATCCAAACAAATATTTTCTGGTATTTTGGTGGAAAACTTTGTCTTTTATTTAGAAGTTTAACTCTCAACCAGCTAAGTATTACTCAAAGAAAGTTGTACAGGACTCAAATTGCATTGATTTTCATCAAAAAACAAATGGAATAAAAGACACCTCCCCTTTTGTATTTACAACAGACAACAACATCTGTGCAGCATTTACTTCTATTCTTCAGTATTATGGAATATGAGTTGGTACTGTGTATGTTAAAGAATATCATTCTGAACATCTTTTTTTCTGCTTCTGTGAAAATTATATATTTCCAGTAAATTTACAAAACACCTATGCATTTTTGCTTTTATTTTGTATACTTTATTTGTTGAAGACAAGGGCTTCCCTTCTGAAGCCATAAGGATGTGAAAATACAAAGATAAGAAAGCCTTTAATCTTAAATTTCAATTGGACAAACAGATTTTGTTTTTAGGTTCACTCAGGAAATGAAATATTCCTTCCCAAGATGAGTTTCTATAGAAAAACAAAATAATCTATTATACTATGATAGTAAATACACTGACACCCATTGACTCTCATTATCTTCTTGTTCTCAAAAAATAACTTTTTTACAAAATATTTTGTATTTATTCATTTAAATGATTGTTTGTTACATTATAATATATCCAATGATATTCAACTTTTAGTAGCTTTTTTCAGTAGCTGAATAATCACTTTATTTATTCTAATTACTAAAATATTCTATCAAAAAATCTCCAAATCCCCCAAAGTCCAAGAGAAAGAGAGAAAAAGATAGAAAGAGAGAGAGGAAGAGAAAGAGAGAGCGAGAATAGAACAGAAGGAAGGGAGGAAGGAAGGAGAAAGAAAGAAAGAAAGAAAGAAAGAAAGAAAGAAAGAAAGAAAGAAAGAAAGAAAGAAAGAAAGAAAGAAAGAAAGAAAGAAAGAAAGAAAGA
>NW_020456199.1:948331-951835 GCF_003342845.1 Nothoprocta perdicaria | reverse complement strand
TTTTTTTTTTTTTTTTTTTTTTTTTTCCTAGGTTGCAGACCAATAAGGTTACTCCTGTCTGATCCATTGTGTGTTTTATTTCTGATGGAAAGATGAATTTTAAAACTATTATTAGGATTATTTATTTAAAACAGGTTTAACAATAGTACTGTCATGACATCACCAACATCTAAGTTCAAAGAAATACAACTCAGATTATTTTTAATGATTATATAACAGAAAAAAAAAACTGTTAAAATGTTAATAGTAGGTTTTTTTGGCCGCTATCTGTGTTGGTAAATGATCTAACTGCAAGGTGATCAAGAGTGGAGGAACAAATTTGATTAAAAATTTGCCTAACAAGCAAGGCTCTAATATTTCACTGTTGCACAGTCACAAATCTAATAATGAGGCTGAATTGCTGGAACTAAAGAACATCAAGTTTTCTGTGATTGTTATAAGAAGAGATTCTTATAAGAAGAGAAGAACCAGAAAGAATATTATGTCATTTCAATCATCAGTCCAAAAACCAACTTCAAGTGTAAGCATATCTGACTTCCAAAGCCGGAAGCACTTAAGTCGGATCAGCAGGTCCACCTTGTGCAACATCTTGTCCTTGTCAAGTGAAAAACACAAGGTATTGAGAAAAGTACTGAGGAAAAAGTCCCTACCCAAATCTTACCCATCAACAGTTTTTCAGCAGCCTGTGCACTGGAGAATTTCTTCTTAATTATTGTTAACTAGATGTTGCCAAGGTTTGAGCTGTCTGGTGTTCACTTGGGAATTGTCCCAGCAAAGACAATGGGGGATTTAGCTCTTCCATGACTTCTGGACTGGATTTGGGATTTTGTCTATTCTATTTCTATTGACTTCTCTCAGGTGTTACATATGTTTTCTGCTTTTAAAAATCTGCATAAATGAGCTTTTTAACTGGGTTAGCATAAATGAGCTTTCTAACCGGGTTAATCCACTATAAGGCCTCAATGTTTGAACTTTATGCCCACAGTCCTGATGGGGAGTTTGATAATTCCATTTCATACACAGGGAAAAGGGAAAGAGTCAACAGTTTGCAAAAGGAATTTTCTAAACAATGCGTCTTTATACTTGCCAGTATTCCTGCAATTAAATGCTTTTGGAGGCATTCTTTTTAGTCAAGAAATGCAAAATGATGATGAGATAATGTGATAGGAGCATTTCAATTTTTTCTCTTGTCTATGCTTCAAAGACTTTCTCATAAGCTATAGCTAAAACTTATACTAGGAAGTTGCTGATGGTATTATTCTTTCTCTAAGAGGAAACATGTATGAAAACAGTTAAGAATAGATCATAAGAATGTTACGGATCCATTCAAAAATGAGCAGAATTTATAAATTTTCTTATTTCAGAGTATATTCACTATCCATGTTCATTAGTCAAATTACCTCTGTTCAGTTTCTTTTCAGAGAAAGACACAGATGTTCAGATCTGAATGAGTTAATTCTAAAGGATTCTTCAGTTATGTAAATGTGCAAAATGTAGTGCCACTTTCTATTCTTATTACGATCGTGAGACTGTCACTATAATTGATTAATTTTGTGTCATTCTTTTCCTGTGATCTCTTTGTCACAAGAATGAGCTATCACTGAATTTTAATGCTTYATACATTGTAGTTTTCATAACGCGTTCTGATTCTCATTCTAGTGACAAAGGTTGGCACAAAATCAGACCATATACATAACAAAGGCTGCAAAAAAAAAAAGGCAAAAAAAATGTATAGAATCCATCTTCATGACAATCTCAGAACAATGAGAACAGAAATATCATGAAACAAAACTCTTTGTTCCTGTGGTAGTCTTACTATTGTAATATGACAATATTACAAAATGCATTTCTGAGCCTTTTGCATTAGATGTGTTAAAATCACTTTGCAATATGGAGACCATTCCAAATATTTTTAAAAGATAAACGTGGCAAAAATTTAGTGTCCAAATGTAATTTGTTTGAAATAGTTGTAGCTCTGTAGACAATAACAAGTGGTTGTTCTCTACTTCCTAAATCCAGCAGTGTGTTTTTTGGGGAAAAAAAAWAAAAAARAAAARAAAAAAAAAAAAAAAAAAGATGTTTTCAGCAGAACTCACAGTATTTTAGCACTACAAATTAGTCGTTACTTCSTAGTCCTTCTTCTGGGAGAATTATTTGACAAGCAGCTAACATGACAGAATTGTATGAGTTACAAGTTATATCAGTTACAAGAAACCCCCCATAAATGAGAGAGAATTGACATTTATTAAGACTGTTGTGAGTTATGATGTTATGACTTACATGTTTTATCCATGTTCTGCTCCTAGAAAGAATAGAAGCCAACTAACAATGTAGATTGATAAATTTATTTGTGCTTCCTTATGATTAACTAAGACTTCTTCAATGTGCCAAACTCATTCACTGCATGTAATCCTTACATCTGTTTTTCCCTCCATTGTTATTTTTTCCATTTTGCACCCCATTTTTTAAAACTCTTTAATAGAATTAAAACTATTATTACGGCAGAAATAGATAGGTAAACAATGCTGTATTAGTCAGCTTGATGGACAGAAAATTGCAGAAATATTTTCTGGTTTAAGAATAATTAAATATTAACGATCAATAGTAAATACTAATGTTTATACTTAATAGTCAGCCCCTATCTCAGTTACCACGTGAGACATTTATAGCAGAACCATATATTTGTTTGCGTGCTCACACTTGATGTGCAAACCAATATTTTATTTGCATACTAATGTTAATACTGTTTGTATTATTTTAATTTCACAATGAGTAGGAGGAAAAATCAAGCACTTAATATTTTAATTAATCAGAATTAATACTGAAATATGTACATGCAATTGGATACCTTCCATCATCTACCTAAAAGCGTATCATTCATCTGAATATTGCAGATTGTAAACCAAGAAAATATAACAGGAAAACATTTCAAGTCCTGCTTTTAAATTCTTGTCTTTGTCTCTACTGTTGCTTGAATTCTGAGCATTTAGCAAGATGTCCTTTGATCTGACATAATAGGGCTTCTCTAAGAACACATGGATTCCAAGGAGTATAGGGTTTTTTTTGTTTTGTTTTGTTTTGTTTTGGCAGGATGGGCTAATAAAAGCATTTCTAATCATGCCCCATTTCCATTCACTAAAAGGTAATACAGAAAAAAAGCACTTTCCTAGCTCAACCTATTATTGTGCATTTGTGATCTACCGTTTTCAGCATGTAGAGGATAGCAAAAAAGAAAAAAAAATGTCATATGTTCGTACTTCAGAGAAAGACCTTTAGACCATGATCTGAAATAAAACCTGTTCATACATTTGCTGTACTGACCTGCAAGCACCACAAGGAATAAAAAAGGAGGCTACTTATAGACAGAATTCGTTTTAGGTCAGTGTTTCAGTATATCTAAAGAGAAATTAGTATTTATTATCAAAGGCAGTTAATTTTAAATTTCTCCTTTTTTTCCCATTTTCCCATCTGTCAGACTTAAAAAAAATCTCTCCTCCCCTCCCC
>NW_020456199.1:925290-947681 GCF_003342845.1 Nothoprocta perdicaria | reverse complement strand
TCTCTCTCTCTTTCTCTCTCTCTCTCTTTCTCTCTCTCTCTCTTTCTCTCTCTCTTTCTCTCTTTCTTTCTAATGGATTTGCAGCCAGCCAATGCCTCCAGTTGTGGTCAGTTACCTTCAGTACCACAGCTGTATACATTGAGCTGATAAGTACTGTGGTTCATTTTCCCTTTGGGCAAGCACAGTTTAAAAAAAAAAAAAAAAAAAAGAGAGAGAAAGAAACCCTCAGACTAATAATTACCTTAGCCTGAGACTGGAATGGCAAAACACACTTGATTGCTTTCTAACCTTCAGTACTGTGTAATGAAATATGTCTGCTTCAGGACAAAAAAAAAGGAAAAAGTGTGATAGTTTTCTTGTCATTTCAATGTTATTTCACTGAATTCCTAAAAACTGCATTTCAATATGTATTATCAGTGTGATAATGTTTTAATTAAAGGACATATCTTGTTTTAATTATGGATTTTTTTTTCCCACGTCAGAAGCACTATCCCTAATATTCTTAGTGTCACCATTTCATATTACATTTTAATTTGTTAGTTAGTTAATTTGTGAACTGAGTATCCTAGCATGTAAAGAGCCATTTGTCATGATTCAGTGGTTTAACAAAGCTTGTTGAAAGGTGAAGTGATTAGCAAAGAAGAATAGATGATTTTAACCTCACAGAACATATTATGAAATACTTTTTGCATGCAAGTGTACTTGCATCAAACAGGCAGGCAGGGAAGACTGATCTGTATTTTGTTATTTTCTGTACAATGTCATCTGCATCTCAGACTGAAAAACAAAAAGATGAAAATTTAACTACTTACTAGAGGAATTTTAATTCAGAGACAGTGGCTAGTGCTGCACAAATAAAGATTTTGTAATTTCATCTTATGTCATTTATGAAGATCCAAGATAGATCTGACYGAGACTGATATGTAAATTCAGAAATTATATGAATCTAATTAATATAAGAATTGTCTGTCTGTATATCTGACATCTACATATTTTCATTGATTCTGTCACTAGTTTTCCATAATTCTATTTTCCATAGCTAATAGATCTTAAAAATTAAAAATGAAATGTGTCTGGGAAACTAGAAGAGATGCACATTAGTATACCAATTAAAGTTAAAAAGAGATAGGAATAAAATAATCATACTTTTTCGTAAAAAGGATCTATTATTGAGYTTTTATATTTGCTGCATCATGGCATCTGTTAACCTCATAACTTAGTGTTAATTTTATGGCTTGCTTCCTTTCCATACATGTTTAGAGACACATGGCTGAGGTCTTGAGATGATTTTTTTTCATTTGCATTTTAATTTTATTTTCATTACCTGCAAATACAAGGCCAGCTTTGCTTTCCTTAACATTCAAAACAAAAGTGAGTGAGGTAACAATAAAGAGTGTGTGTACATAAAATTTTAGTTATGATCAGGAATGGGCTTTTGAGACCCTGACTTTTTCCACTGACCATGTTTTGCTTTACATCATGGGATATTCTAAGAAATTAAAAATAGGAAAAAAAAAATCTTTCAGATGAAGCTAAAGTAGTAAATATTCTTCGAGAGTGCACAACATGTGCCAGGTTACAAATAAAACCTTGTGAGTAAAAACCTTGAATTTTGTAGTTTGTGGATAATGGGTTGCCCTTTCTGAATGATAACTGACTCAACCTTGTACCACAAATTTAATGTGTATAACATGTATCTTTAAATATATGTGTATATCATCTAACGTTTTATTTAGGTCCCCTGTACAGTCTTGTGTGGTAATTAGTAATTAGTGCAATCTGCAAAGAATAACATGCTGAGAAACCACCTGTAGCTGGACCATAGATATCAACAAGGATGGTGATATTTCTGAGCCTGTACCTTTCCTCAGTATTCAGATATCTCTTTAGCTGCTGCAAGGTGTGTTGCAACTTGATAGAAGGGGACAAATTTGGTAAGAGATGAATCCCCTTGCATTCAAGCTGATCCTCAAAGGCCAGAGGGACTGGTGAAGTCTGGACTCATCTCTTAATAGGGATATCAAATACTGTGGTAGCTACCATAGCAGTACCGGTACTTCAAAAACAGTCTATTGACTACAGTCTAATTGCCTTCAAAACAAGTATTTGAATTCACAAGTAGCACAGTTTATTCAAATGCAAGAATTATGAAGCAGATTTCGGATGACAGTTTAAGAAGTTCTCTCCTACAAGGCAGGGTTCTTAGCTAGCGCCTAGTGTAAAAATGCACAATCATCACTCATCCTAGAAGATGGGAGAGGACTCTCAACCTTAGGGAAGCTCCTCAGGTAGTGTTGTGACTGGAAGGGAGGAAATCATCCTGTTGATTGATTTACAGCAGAGTTTTCCCTCTCCTTTCCTTCCTCTTCCCTTCCTTCTTCCTTCTTCCTTCTTCCTTCTTCCTTCTTCCTTCTTCCTTCTTCCTTCTTCCTTCTTCCTTCTTCCTTCTCCCTTCTCCCTTCTCCCTTCTCCCTTCTCCCTTCTCCCCTCTTCCCTACTATATCCCTTAGCTCACATTTTTATATATTTTCTTTTACATTTAGGTGGAACTTAGTAAGTATGACTCTAGTCATACTTACTTTCATTATTGAGAGATTTTAAAAGTCTCTTGAGTTAATCAAAAGTCTAGAAACATGCTCAGTGAGGAGTGGTCATTACTTCCCCAAAGTGGGATTTGTTGTCTTGGTATTATAATGAGGTTAGAATGAGTAGAAGTTTGAGTGAAATCCATCAGAAGGAACTGATCTATCATCATTGTTGGCCCAGCACCTGACATTTTATCATACTGTGAGGCTTATCAACTATGTTGATCTACCACCTTTGCAGGTAGTACAACAGAGTTTGGCTGCTGTGTCTTTACTCTGCTCCACCCTCCCTTCACTCATCAGCTGCACATCAGATTACCACCTTCGCAGGAAATCCAATGTAGTTTGGCCATAGTGTCTTAATTCTGCTCCTCTCTCCATTCACTCTCACTAGTGAGTGCTCGGAGGGCAGATTCTGTTGCCAAGGGAATTGTGAAGAAGTAGATTCTGTACATGCCAACCATCCTGAAAGTGGTAACAGTTTCTTAGCTCAAGGAAGGCTCTGTAATGACATAACATTAGTCCCTAGTGTTTCTCTAATTTCCCTTTTCTCAAGGAATTTTCCCATGAGGTGGTATCTCTTTCAGCTTTTTGCTCAAAGCCATATCCTTAAAATTTCCAGTGCTTGTCTTTTAGCAGAGAAAATTCCCTTGTATCTGCAGGTAGAAGTGGTGGTCATCCCAGTTCCACTTTAGTGAGTCAGATAAAATTTATTAGTAATATGTTAAAGTTTATCTTCAACTGTATTTTTCAACTAAGGGGGCTTACATCCAATTCCTACTCAAAAACAGAGTGAATAGTCCACTTCCCCTGTACAATTTCTTTTACTTTGTGCAGAATGCAAAAAAAAAAAATTGTGAGTTAGGCAAAGGTGGAGAGAGAGTGATCCTCTAGCCTACTATCTCTATCAATAGACTGAAAAGAAGGAATCCTTCAGAGATTTTCTGCAACACTGTATTATACAGGATCACAGACTCCTTCCCAAGTTACCTGAACTTTTCCAGGGAACCCTACCTTCACCCCTGCATCTACTTTCTCTGATACGCATTGCAGCCTAAAACTCGGAATGCAAGCTAATTGAAAACTCTGTTATAGGGCTCATTTCATTAAATACTGAAATGCAAGCACCTCCTGAGTGAAATGTGGCAGCTGTTAAGCAGTGAACAGCAATAGTGCAGAGCAGTTCAGGACAGTGGAGAAGAACATTGCATCTAATTGAAACTGCAGGAGAATTGTTGGTAGACAGAATGCAATTATCCAAACTGGAAAAGGTCCAAAATCAGAGGGCATGTTAATACATGCCTCTACTTTTCTTTTTAGTGTTGGGGGAGAAGGGAAATGAACATGCTACTGTACTATAAATCATTAGAATTTCACTTGCACTTTCATACGAAGGAAGAAACTCTTTGGAAGAAAGTCCACTACATGATAGCATCAGAAAAAAAGCTAACTCAGCTGGAAGCATCATCAGTGCACTTCCCTCAGCACAGTGGTTCTTCAGGGCCTCGTAAGATGTGCTGTGCACAAACACTAATGTAATGGACCATCTAAACTGAAAGCTGGCTCAGAAATACAACATTTGTTGCAAAGTGATTTTACAAAATGAGGTTGTAACATTAAAAGCAAGCACTGGTAGGAAACCTTTATTATTATTATTATTATTATTTTTTTTTCCATTTAGAGTCCTGCTATTAGTGTTTTGACAGATTTTTTGTCCTTTTCCTATTACTCATATTGCCACTTTTATGCTTACTTAAGGAAGGTTTTATTCTTTGGCCAGTTCTTTACCGCATGCTTTTCCAAGTAAAATAAATCTCTGAATGGATTTTTGGTTTATTTCATTAACATAAAAAATGTTTTTATTTAGTCCAAAAGGGGTTTCTCTTTATCCTTGACACGTAGTGTGCCAACTAATCCAAACTCCTGACCCTGTAGATTTAAATATAATACCAAATTTCATGAAGGTTCAGAAAGTCATCACTTCAGTCTATAACTTTGCACACAGAGCAGCATTTGCAGCCAAGAGAAGGGCAAGAAAATTCTTTTCTCTTTAGAGGACTGAAGCATGATGCCTTCAAACTGCTTCCTCAGAAGTAAATAGTGTTAATACTAGCAACAGAAAAAAGTTCTGTTGGAAAATAATAGATTTAAATAAGTCACGTTGGACAGGAACAATTAGGAACAATTACAAAAAAAAATTGTTTGTTTGTTTGTTTGTTTGTTTGTTTGTTTTTAGTGATTAGGATGTTGCCTAGATACATAACAATTTTACTAAGCTAAGATAACAGAGAGGTACCAAATACTGAAACAGTTATGACTGATTGGAGGAGGAAAAAAAAAAAAAAAAAAAAGGATAAGTGAGAGGAGGATAAAGGCTTTCCTTCAAGAAAGCAGGTGGATATAAAGACTAAGGCACATCTAACAAATTAATGATGTATCTCTAAATGAACAGAAAATGGTAAGACTTAAGAGAAGCTGAGAATGTTTACACATTGGTCAATGTTTACACATTGGTCACTTCTTCTTTGATATCATAGAATGCTTAAGGTTGGAAGGGACCTCAGAGGTCATCTAGTCCAACACTACTGCATGCGCAGGGTCACCTAGAGCACATGGCACAAGGCTGCATCCAAGTGGGTTTTAAAGATATCCAAAGATGGAGACTCCACAACCTCTCTGGGCAGCCTGTTCCAGGGCTCTGTCACCCTCACTGTCAAGAAATGTTTCCTTAAGTTCCTGCGAACTTTTGGTGCTTCAGTTTGTGGCCATTTCTTCTAGTTGTATTGGTGACCACCACTGAAAAGAGACCGCTCCATTTCCCTCACTCCCTCCCTTGAGGTATTTAAAGACGCTGATCAGGTCTCCCATCAGCCTTCTCTTCAGGCTGAACAGATCCAGCAATCTCAGCCTTTGCTCATATGGCAGATGTTCCAGGGCCCTGATCATCCTCGTAGCCCTGCGCTGGACTTTCTCCAGCAGCTCCACATCCCTCTTGTCCTGGGGAGCCCAGAACTGGACACAGTCTCCAGATGTGGCCTCACTAGGGCTGTGTAGAGGGGGATGATCACTTCCCTCGACCTGCTGGAGATGCTCTTCTTAATGCACCCCAGGATCCCATTGGCCTTCTTGGCCACAAGGGCACCCTGCTGCCTCATGGTCATCTTGTCATCCACCATGACAACCTGGTCCCTCTCTGCAGGGCTGCTCTCCAGCAGGTCAGCCCCTAATCTGTACTGGCGTCCGGGGTTATTCCTCCCCAAGTGCAGGACCCTGCACTAATTCAACATTTGGCTACTAATAAGCAGTCTTTCTCTTCAGTAGTGTTGCCTGCTTGTTGATTACATGCTCCAGAAAGACTCAAGCTGATCCAAATCCGCAGAGGTGATAACAGAGAATACCTAAAGATGATGACTGTAATTTTAACTCTGTGCTAAAAGCTAGTTCTGTATGGCCTTTCTCTGTGACAAGCAGTGTCCTAGGATTTGAGATTGGAAAACAGATCTGCTTGATAATCTGAAGTGAAGTTGGGAAGGTAACAGGGTAATTTTAAGAGAAATAAACAGTAAATATTCCATGGTGAAAGCAAGAGGGCACATCACATAGCTGATAGATGTTATATGGATATGCTGTTTATGATTTTGTCGAGAAGACTACAGCAGGTTTCCATAAAGGTAAAATTCAAATTAAGACTCACAGAGGGAAATATATATATATACACATTATTTATATATATATATATATATATATATATATATATGTATCTATTCATATTATAAAGCAGGTGCAAAGATATAACTGTGATCTCTGTAAGACAGATAGTATAGAAGAAATGTTTCTGCATTAGTATTTTACATTACATGTTGTGCACAGACAACATTTTCTGTGGAAAAATTAAAAACGAATCAAAAAGAGGTATTACCTTTCCATCCATGTAGTGGTGTAGTGGTGTGACATGTTAATATCCGTGTTGCAGGCTGATAATATGTTACAATTGCCATTTTATCACTCATAGGTGCAATTCACCTGTCAGAACTAATACAGGGCACTTATATGTGTTCTGACCTCTACTCCAATCACAGATTCTGAAGCTCTTTTTTGAAATAATATAAATCACTTGGGGCATACTTCTGGTAGTGCTGTCATTGCACATTAATGTAGCTACTCTCTTTGGCTGCAACAGAATCCTGCAGTGGTTTTGAAAGAATATGCTTTTAAAAGTATGCTGCCATGCCTACATGATGAAGAACTACCATATTTATTAGGTCCTAAGTATAATGATTGTGAATGGGAGGCACATACAGCATGATCATGCAGCAAATTGTACACTTTTTTTTTTTTTTTTAAATAGTGTTTCCTGAGTTGAAAAGTTCACTTTTACTTATAATTCCTGACTCTTTATGGTTAAGAAAATCTTCACAAACTGTGGCAAATATAAACAAACTCACTGGCTTATGCCTAATTTGCATGCCCCGGTGGACTTATTCAGCTCTGGACCATTAGCTTTGAGGTCTATGTGTTCAAATTGATGCTGAAATAGCAAAACAGTATAAAATTTCTGGAAAATTCTTCTAATGAAGCTAGTAAATGAAAATGCTAATAGTCTTTTAAAATGGCTGATAATAATTGAAAATGTTGGAATTTGACCACGCACAGTTATTAACTMTTGCCCAGGTAGAAAGTAGGAATTTAAAGTAGGATTTTTCCTTATTGAATTTCAAGAATAGAAAATAAATGAAGTTACTAAAAGTAACTTTTTTTTGTTTATTTTACACAACAAAACAGTCATACAACCTTGATTAATTTTGGCTAGAGTCTTACTATTATTCTCTTGTGCAGTATGTAATGGTAAGTCATGATACTGTCACAACTTTCCAGTAATTTATCTATTTAAAGGACTAGAAAATAGATGAGAGAGTCAATATTTTTTTGAGCATTCTTACTTGTTAATATATATTACATATGAAGAGGATTTGGAAGAGTTATATATTGCATCTGGAAATAATTCATTTATTTCTGGAACTGAAGTTCTAATTCTGCATTCAGTAAGAGAGTTTAAGGAACATAGTTATATTCTCATATATACTCTGTGACAAAAGGAAAATCGCTTGCATACACACTAAATTAACCATAATGCAAGTGAAAATTTTCAGATAGTATCCAAAAACAACATTTGAATGTAACTTCCCAATATATGCCCTTTTTTTTTGGTGATAATGCAATATTGTTTTGTAAAATGCTATTCTGTATTTATTCTATTATTCTATTTATTTACATTATTATAAAAATTAATATCATTATTATATTGTATTATTCTATTTATTTACATTATGTAGGTGTTTTTGAAATACACATTATATCAGCTAATGTTACTTCATTCTCAGCTTGTAGAAAGAATTTGAAATCCCAAATAATTCCTAGGTTTACTGCCCTATTCAAAATCATCCTGCTTTTTCATTGTGTAGATTTGTCTGTAATTGACAAGCTGATCCAATTAATTATTATTCTCTAGCTATCTGGCCTTTGTAAAGAAGATGATCCTTGAAGGCAATCAACAAACTGAAATATCACAATTTCTTAGCTTGTAATTCCTGATAAATCAATGCCAGGCAAATATTCACATGTAAAGGTTAAATACTTCAAGCCTTTTGACAGTATTTTCAAGACAGGTTTAGAGTATCTCCCCCATTCCATTTCACTACTGTTTGCTTAAAACAGTAAATATAGCATACTTCCGACTGACACTTCACAGTTGGCACAAGCAAGTATATAACTGTCAGATCTAGTTTAAAGGCCTCCAGCTGCAACTTTATTAAGAAATACCATCCCATAAATAAAGCTAATGTTTACTCCGAGGCCTTATGTCCATTCACCCACATATCATATGTACTGTAATAACTAAGACTGTAAGTCTTACATCAATCCTAGTCCTAGGATTGCTTTTGATTAAGAATCTTCCATAAAAAAAATAATAAATTTCAAGATAGCTTTTAATATCATTAACATTTKCCTAGAAATGGCAACACCTCTTTGATTTTGAACTGTGAGAGAAGATTGCAGACTGGATTTTAAGCATGCATAACTAGATGATTTTCCTTCCTTCCYTCCTTCCTTCCTTCCCTCCTTCCTTCCTTCCTTCCTTCCTTCCTTCCTTCCTTCCTTCCTTCCTTCCTTCCTTCTTACATCTATCTTTAAGGTGCATTTTTTTTTTATAACAAAGCAAAGGACAGCATAACATAAAATGACACAGAACTCTGCAAAAACTTTGGAGGTAACTTTAAACAGAGCTGCATTATGTCCAGAATGCCTATTTTTTTCATGAATTATGTGGCAGCTGTAGGAATAGTGACAAACTGACTTTGGTGTTCAGATCAAGAATTGTCTGCTATTCAATTAATGTATTCTTTTCTGATCAAAAGTACAGCAATCACCACAATATAATGTGTTCTTTGAAGAACAAAGATACTATATCTTTTTATTTCTTTCTTTTTTTTGGGGGGAGCATAAATATGATGTAGGTCAATCAGACTGTAATGCCTGAACAGGTGGAGTGGATAGAAACACTCTTTTCTGGATGCATAGGATGTAGGTGGACAGCTACACTCACCTATCATTTGCAGAACCTTCCCAAAACTCAAGAAAAATGTTTAAATTCACCAATGACAGATCACCACCAAACATGTGAAAATATTAAAAACATTAAGCTTTACCCAGTCTTAGGATCTACACTTACACATCTTGTTCTTTGCTCAAAAACACACTGTCTGAAGAAAATGCAGTGTTTTGAACACTGTATTGGGAAGGGAGGGAGAAGGGAAGAGTTCTTTCAGCAGGAGTCATTTCTGGTTTCCTAGCTGCCAAAATAACATCCCTTGAGTGCCGTGGTCCCAGGAGGCAGATTATTTTCTGTATTCAGGATGCTATATTGCTATACTTTGCTATGTGCTGCTTTAGAAAGGTGCCCCTGAGTTTGTACTCTCCCTGTGAAAGAAACTTCTACTTTCCTCTAATCTGTTGTGTTAAACTACTGCAAATTAGACACTTTAAAATAATCGTGTCTGCTTTCACTGATCTGTGCAGATTTTCAACTTAAAAGAAACACAGGGGGTTATTGAATCCAAAGAATTCAGTTGCCTTTTCTTTCACTTCAAAGACATTCCCTTTCTCTAAAGTCAGCTATAAAATTATTGTAGAATATAATGTGCTCCTTCCCATGTCCTCCATATAGATATTGATCAGCAAACCCAGCTTGAGACATTTCAACAAATCTGACAAGTGACAAGATCAGTCACTGTTCTTAACGGTGAACTGTACAATGTTTCTTGAATACCTGAATCATGTGTGCAGAACTAAAAGAAGAGGAAAGTAACTAACTAACTTTAAGGTCACTGCTAATGACAGCTTTAAATTCATAAAGTTTAGAAGGATCAAAATGTTACAGGTGAACAACTGAATTAGGAACTTCATAATAACAAATTGAAAAAAAAGTGTTTTTTTGTCTGCTGGTTGAATTCCTTTGGATTCTGAATATTTATTGTAGCAGAGAAACTAGAATTTTAAAATAATGGTTTGTTTAAACATTTAAACATTGTGCATAATTTAAACATTATGCACAAAAAGCTGCAAATGTTTATCTATAAAACTGAATAGTCATCATATGATAAATTGCCTTTATATTATTTTCAATATGTTTGTTATATTAGTTTCAATATGATTCTCATTCTACTTTTGACTCTTATAATTTAAATCTCTTTTCTATTATCTGTCCCCTTGTCCATAAACTTAGGAATATATTTGGAAACTCCCAACACAGATTGATTTCAATTATTCATCATCTTTAGAGTTTTTTTTTTTAATATTTATTTCTCTGTTCAAAAAGTGGAATTCATTCTTATCTTTGTTGGACACTTAATTTCAGCATTTCCAGTCATGGCAGGATAAAAAAAAAAAAAAAAAGAAAGAAAAAAAAAAAAAGAAAAAAAGATAATGACTGGTATGAGGGAATTTCAGCTTCTTGTTTTCTATTGTTATTTTTTATATCTGGAACCTCTCAGGATTTTTTTTTTCAAGAATGTTTTTTAGAAGGTTTTTGTGAGAATTGTGTGTGTGGACTTCTTGCTATAGGTACATACCAAAGTGTTTACCAGAACCAATAACAAAAAAAGGACTCTCAAAGCTTTCTCAAAATTTTGAATATCTACCTCTAACAGATGAAGGTCTTGACATATGCACACTTGAGATGCCAATATGAATGTCAATATCACTTGCAGTCTAACCACTTGTGAATAAAGTACCAAATCAATCTGATAAAATTTTCATACTTTATTTTTTTTCCAGACAATTACAGAGTGAAATCTGGAGATTATACATACAAATACTTGTAACAATATCAAGTACTCAGATGTAGGAACACTGAAGCTAGTATTGATTATATACCCCTACAATTATTTTATAATTGATATAAAATTGTTTATCTATAATTTTATAATTTATTTAGAAATCTATTTTTTTCCAAAAAATAAGCAAAACAAAAAAGGATGCTGTTTATAACATTTAATTGAAAACAGTGCATGCAGCTTGTTATAGTCTTTCTGTTTTATTTGGATTATTAATGTCATTAATATCAGCAAGGCAATTGTTTAATTGTTTTTCAATGATTATGAAGGCATACATTTGGAAAGGTTATTTTATACTTTCATTTGTGACTAATCATTTAAACTTTCAAGTATGAGAACTATAACTTTTTTTTTTCTCTGATGTGATGTGAAATTTTTAAAAATGATAATATCAAATATATCTGAAGAGGGAAGAAAACTATAGATGCATATTTTCATTATTTTATTTATTAATCATTCTTTTCACTTTGCATCAGGTATTGCAATGTTTATAAATAATACTTTTTCTGATTATTTTAGCACCAGATAAAGTCTTGTGAATGCAGAAAAAAAAGATGTTTGATTATGAATCTAGTTACTACCAATATCAACTACTATTTTTCTTTTTTTGTTTCAGATCTCTGTCCTGAGACACAACAACAGGATGTGCCTTGGAGGAGAGTAAGTTAAAACAATGATTTCTCCTTGATTTTTTTTTTTTTTTTTTTTATAATAGCTAGATATTGTGTCTTGAATTTCCATTAAATGGTGAGTCTTTTATGCATGAATTTTAAAAACAGCTAGGTACTCCCATTGATTGCTATTCACCAAGTCCTGCTCTGTGGATTCTGAGTTTACCTTCATTTCAGCAAGTTTTTTTCCTATGTAATATTGTCATTTTTGATGCACCAAATGTTAATATTAAGAAAATTTTTGTAAGTTAGCTTCAAACATCTAAGCAGCTGTATTTCTCAGAAGGTCTTTTTAAGTACTTTTTTCCCCTTTGCATCCAAAAGGAAGATTAGCTATTCCTAGATATATTTCAAAAAAAAGAAAAAAAAATGGATAGACACTTATCAGTGGCTTTTAATTCACATGCCATTTACAGAAGATATATGTTAAATATATCCTTTTTTTTTTTTTATAACTAACCTATTAACCACTGAGCTTTCTCATTTCTAAATGCCTGAAATGCCCATTATCTCTGTAGTTTGTTGTATCTATTGTAAAAATGTATGTAACGATAATACAGAATTTCTTTTTCTCATTAATTTCAAAGCATATGTTTTGTATAGAAATAGATTTTTTTTTTTTTTTTTTTAATTCCGTTATCTCCATGAAAGTTGGTTCAGTGCCAGTGGCAGTCAATGACAAAACCTGAACCTAAGCAGACATTAGGTGAGCTAGAGGTTCTGGGAGAATGAGTCTTTGCTACATCAGATAGTGATTATAGAGGATAAAGAGGAATATCAGAATTATTTTTGGTACAAATAATACTGTTTCCCGGTATTTTGAATACGAGATATGATATTACATGCTGGTGTTGGATGCTAATCATTATTGTTTTATGTTAAAGATGACATAAAATGTGTTCGATTATGAATCGAGTTATTATAGTTGGCAGTAGGAAATATGAACTCACTAGGAATTTGCCATTGACTTCATGAGTTTAAGGCTAGGATTTCAGACCAAGGAGCAGCTCCAGTTCCTAGCAAGACAGTTCTCCAAGCAGGAGAATGAATTTTGTTTTACTGCGTAAGAAAAGATGGGCTGGACTTAGGAGCAATAAGARTGGATCATCTCTGCCTGACTCATGGGAGAATCTTTCATTTTTTCTTTCCACAAATATAAAAGCATTCTTCTATGGCAATGGAAATCACTTGAGGTATTTCTTCATTTCAGCTGGTGAAGTTCTGTACTGTTATGCAGAGTAGTATTAATTTTCATCACCTCACTGCTTGAGAATAAATCTTTATTTCYTTAGTTGATTAGTTTAATTATTTCCCCTTTGTTGATGCATTTTCTGTGTGCATGTTCTACCTTAAGTCACATTTCCAAGAGCTTCTTGCATTTAGAATTATTCTACTTTTGAACTACTGAAACCTCACTGCCTTCCTGTTTTCCTTCTTGCTTTAGAACTTTCATGTTTCAGAATATTTTTAGTAGACAAACAGAGCTAAYGTAAAAAAAGAAAGCAAGCCAAAAAGAGAAAGTGCTCTTTTATTTGTTAAAGATATTATATATTATGTTGCAATGAAATTCATGAAGTCTAAACCATTTCTGTCCAAGTGGGAGGAAATGTGAAAGCATTTTTTTCTAAAACYGTGATTTTGATTCAAATACTGAAGAAGAGAGTATAAACAGTACTTATATCCTACCACATTTTAATGATGACAGGCACATACTGCAGTTGTATTATTTTGTTGTCTTCTTTCAGCAATGTGCCAGATGAGCACTACAAAGATACTAGCTTCAAAATCAGCACTGATCAAGAAAAGAAAGATGAACACACAAATAATGTTACTGAAACTGAAAATCTTACTTATTTAGTAGCATATTAATAATTAATTCATTCTTGCTATTACCTATCTGATTCAGCAATACATATGTGAGTTAAAATAAATAAATAAATATATAAATAATGAAAAACTGGATATTATTTGGTCTTCACAGAGTCCAGAGTAGCAAAGAAGCACCCACAGCAGCAACTGACAAGGACAAGCCTTGTCCTGACCAAGCCCAGGGTACTCACATCTGCTGATATACAGTGACAATAGGAAGTATATTTGAGACACATCTTTGAGCAAAAACTGCTGCTGTCTCAAATGGAACAGTTCATACGCCACACAGGTAAAAATAAGTCCACAGATTTGTAGATTACAGTTTTGTGCCAGAAAGGGGTTCATCAGTGTTTTTGCACTTCGTTCAGATTACAGTTAAGCTAACATTATGTCAATAACAGCTGTATGATAGTCTTTGCATAGGGAAAATAAAGTTCATTGGGTTAATCCAGGACTACACTACAGTCCCAAGACACATAACTCCCCTCCACCCTTCAAGTGCTTAAAAACAGAAATATTTCAGTTTATGAGTAAACAGAGTGATGAATTTCCTTTCAAAACACAATCCATGTCTTATTCTAGGAGAAAAAACAAATAAAAACAAAAGAGGGGGAACTGAAATTAACTTTTAAAAGTTCTCTCTCATTCAAATGGCAAGTGTTTAAAATTCATTTCCTTTGAATATGTATCTGTCAGAGAATCTTAAAACGAGACAGTGTGGACCAAAACCGAACTTAACATAATTATTTGAAAATTTTATTTAAGAATTGTGCCTAGAAGCAGATACTATGCTTCGAAGTCAGTAGATACCGAACCTCCTCTAAAATCTGCTCTAACAGTAAACTCCTATTCTTCTGTTATAGTGATAATAGGTGTTCTTTCTAACAAAAATACCAATCTCTCCTTCTAAAAATACTGGAACTAAAAAATGCCAGAAATTGGAGTGTAAATAAATGTGGAGTGTGGAGTGTATAAGAAATTGGAGTGTAAAGGACAGGAAATTCCTTGTCCTTTTAGCTCTGACATTCTTTTGATTGTTACCCAAAATCAGCTAGACACTTGAAAAAAAGCTGGGTTAAAAAGCATCTTCACTTCTGGTTCATTTCCTCCTGGGGAGCCAACAGAAGTGTTGTGCTGTGAAAGAGAATATTTGAATATGTTGCATCCAGGTGATTTTGGAAGATCTCCACAGAATGAGACTCTGCAACCCTCCTGGGCAGCCTGTTCCAGTATTCTTCACTCTCACTATAAGAAAGTTCTTCCTTACATGGAGATGGAACTTCCTGTGTTTCAGCTTGTACCCATTATCCTGTGTCCTAACACTGGAGACCAATGAGAAGAGTTTGGCATAATCCTCCCTACATTCTCCCCTCAGGTACTTACACATATTGATCAGATCTCCTCTCAGTCTTCTCTTCTCTGGGCTAAACAGGTCCAGCTCACTTTTCCTCATCTGAGAGATGCTCCATTCTGTTAATCATCTTAGTTGCTCTACACTGGACCCTGTCTAGAAGCTCCATGCCCCTCTTGTCCTGAGGAGCCCAAAACTGTCCCCAGTACTCCAGGTGTGGCCTCACCAGAGCTGAGGAGAAGGGCAGGATGCCCTCTTCCACCTGCTGGCAACACTAGGTCAACTAGGACTCCTAAATCCCTCTCTCTGGCGCTGCTTTCCAGCAGGTCATCTTCTACTTCGTACTAATGTCTGGAGGTTATTCCTCCCCAGGCACAGGACCCTGCCCCTGTCCATGTTGAACCTCATGAAATTCCTCTCATATTTTTAATATATTTTTATATACCTATAAATATTTACATTTTATATAAATATTTAAATACAAATATAGAAATATTTTAAAATACAAAATATATCTTCATAGCAAAATATATTAATGTGGAGATAATTGTTTTCCTTTATAGCACAATGCTCAGTCTAAAATGGATAATTTCTCAAAATGAATCAGGTCACTATATCTGCATAGCTCACCTCAAAAAATGTAGATCAGAATCTGTTATTTGATTGTTATTAGGTATAACATGTGACATTATTAGTTGCATCATCCTAGATCAGGATTTCTCATTATTTTAGCTGCATTAGGAGAAAGTAATAGTGGCATTAGAACAAAGGAGATAGTAAGAAAATCTGGTCAGTCTTAAATGTGATGATAACTGACAGCTGTACAGTAAAATGATCTATGAAGAAAAAAAAAAAAAAAATTTGAGTTCCCTCAACTCTGAGGGTTTAGGAACCTTCAACTCTGAAAAGTTCAAACAGAAGAACTTACGCATATTAACTAATTGTCATAAGTTACTAAATATTTTGTAATATAATATAGGCAGCATGGGCTCTGGCATTATGGTATTCTTTTTAATTTTGTGGTAGAGAAGGCTAATGACAGCACTACCTTGAAAAGCAACAACAAAAATTTTCCTACCTCAGCTTTTTTTTTGTTTTTAAATATGAGCTACTGATGTCCTTTTAAGAAAATTGCAATCAGTTGTCATTTCTAGACATGACTAATTCAAACAGTTCTCTACTTTTGCTGAAACCATACCATGGTTTCATGAAAGAAGCAGTGAAACTAACTGAAGCATATCTTAAAAAAACTTACATGTCAGATGATGCTAAATTCATTATCAGTGTCATTCATTATTAGATTCATTATCATTCTCATCAGTGTCTTTATATGATGCAAAATGCATCCATTGATTAAACCACATTTGCTTCTTTCTAAAGGTTTGTTTTCAGTTAGCAATTTTTCTGATGTATTGATTTTGGAATTTGGAGATTTTTATGTTTTTTTGACTGAAGGTGTTTGTTGCAAGCTTTTTTTTGCTGTGGCTGAATTCAGTTTTTATATTTACTGTGGCCTAACAGTACTTTTTGTTAATAAATTATTTGATTAAACAGTTTAACATATTAAATAATAATGTAACCTTTTAAAAGCCTAAGAGCATGATGGCAGATATATGGAATTATGCACAAATCAGCATTCTGGTGATTCTGTTCATTTCTGGTGGCAAATAACAGAAGGATATTGTTTTGAGGTTTATACTTTACTCATTTATTCTGTGTAAACAGAAAGATAAAAGTGAACAAACATAGAAAAGATTTTTTTCTTTTGTATTTTTTTATATTTGAAGTTAACAAATGAGAGGAGTCTTTTATTGCATAACTCAGCCCAAATGAAAAATACATTATTAAAGTGTTGCAGCTTATCATCAGTGTTTTGTCTTCTTGTCGTCACATCAAGTGATGTGACACATCACTTTATACAACAGCAATCTTTTTTTAAAAAACGTGAGTATAATGATAAAGATAAAAGCCTTTGGTCTTGACTCACCTTAACTGTAGTTCAGTACTGATACATTAATGGAAACTCAGGAAAACATAAAAATGAAATACCATACTTACTATATCATTATCACCTTCTGCATAAAGACAACCAAATGAAAAGATAATTTCACAATCAAGTCTACACATTAAATATACCAAACACTACAAATGGTTATTTTCCACAGGTATGAGAGTCTAATAATTTTCATTAAAAATTTAGTTCTATTTGAAAGCAAAGAAAGAGATCCTTGAACAAAAAAGTCATGTCCTCTTTTGGCTGACTATGCAGGTGATTTACTACACAAAGCTTATATATACATAATTTTAAAGAATTTTCAAAACATCTTGCCTTTCTAAGCACTTCTAATTTTCCTGTTTTAGGGTCTCAACTGTCAGGACTATGTGAATGGTTAAATATTATGTGGAATGAACATACAACTTAAAAATAATTTTCCGGTACGTTTGTACTCCTAGAACTTATAGGCACTGTTTTGTTACTAAAATTACATATTGCTCATAGGATAAGATTTGCTTGTGAAAGCATTTCTGGGTAAGTCTCACTCAGAGCGGGTGGGAGGGAGGAACCATTTTTGCTTTTATAGACTGAGGGCAGAAATCTCAGATCCATAGTAGCCTGTGACAAAATTCCTTCCATTTAACTGAGGAAAGCCTTAGGTTATTCTATGATGGCTGATAGGCAACAAACAATTAAACAAAAAGCTTAAGTCCTTAAACCTATAAAAATTGTTGCTACTGTAGGTGGTATATCCCACAATGATGCGTGCTTTCTATATCTTTCTGTTGTTGTATCCTGGGGGGAAAGGAGGAGAGGGAATTGCCCTCAGGAATCTGCTGTGCCCTGTCTGGTCTGGGCAGTGAGCTGTGCTATCTTCTCTGTCTCCAGGACAGCAGTCAAAAATTTATCTTCTCTGCAGCTAATATTTATGTTTGTTTTTCTTTCTCCTTTTTCAACATACAGCACATTTCCAGGCAAATGTTTTGAGATTGTCTCAGGGCTCAGTGGGACAAAAATCCAAATCCGTTTTTATACTGATTGAAAATATCTCTGAATTTTGAATACGAGTAGGTCAGAAGTATAATTGAAATGTTTTTATCTGGATTATTTTCTTTCCCTAAGATGCGGGCAAGTCTGTGTTGCAGAATTTCGATCCTTTAACAAACACTTTAAAATGAAATTAATTAGAAAATGATCAGGTAGAAAGTAAAGCAATATAGTTTTTGTCATTGTCCAAATGATAGTGTTTTTATTTTTGTTCTCTTTTTTGAGTATATTATGATAACAACAACAAAGGGGCTATGTAAGCATAGTATACTATAGTATTTTTACTGACTTAACAATGATGTTTCGCTAAAGCAACATAGCATATATCTTAATATAATTCACTGAGATAATTTCAACTGTTGCTTTTGAGGTCTGGACTGTATGTTGTGCTGTTATTTTGCAGTTCTTTGAAAAAAGTTAACACTATATGAATTACAGTAATCAGATAAAATTAATTTGATCCAGTTATCAGTAGATATTTGCAGACATAGAAAATGTGGTATTTTGCTTCTGCCAAAGAGATAAACATTTTGCATTATGCAAAATAAATAATAATTTCATTTTTAAGCCATGCAGAATTTTATCTTTATATTGTGATATTGTGAGTCAGGTGGCCAAATCATTTTTTTTCTTTTCCAGCCTCAATGTTAACTCTTATGTTAACTCATAAATGACTTCTAAATAGGCTGTTTTCAATTGTGTATTGCTAAAGAAGGCTTTTTTTTTTTTTTCAGACACTTAAATATGATTTGATTAAATATGATATGATTAAATATTTTTTCAAACACTTAAATGTGCGACTTGAAACTTGATCCCAAGTTTAAAAAAAAAAAAAAAAAGAGAGAGATCATTTTATTAAAATATTAAAAAAAAAAACCACTAGAATAATCTTTTCTACCTTATAATCGTAACGGTAGAAAGTTCAATATTTCTGCTCAAACAAAGAGGCTAGTAGATATATTTACCAACGGCCTTATGATGTTTGCAGTTGACTTTGCAGAAGACAACATTTATAAAACCTTTACAGTGTCTGGCAGATTCCATGCGTTCTCTTGGGGATTAGTGTTATTCAGATATTGTCTTTCACTTGAACTTCAAACTTTTTTTTTTTTTTTTTTTTTTTTTTTAAAGAGCCAGCTTTTTAATAGCTTTTGGAAATTAATACCTTTTTATTTGTGTCATTCTAATACCTTCTATGTATTTACTTTAGGGAAATAAATGCCAGTAAAGCTAAAGACTATTAGAATTTTTGAGATTAGGAAAAATAGGAAGTGTTAATGTAGTAGAAAAAAACTCAAAGAAGTAAAAATAGGACTTGTGACAATAAAATAAAATAAAATAAAATAAAATAAAATAAAATAAAATAAAATAAAATAAAATAAAATAAAATAAAATAAAATAAAATAAAATAAAACATTTCTTCCACTAGCTTTCCATAGCTCACCTTGAGCAATATTTTGATGTGTAAAAGATCTTGCCTGCTTTGTTCCTGGAATGTTAAAGAATCTCTTGAGATCTCTTGTGCTCTGTAAGCAGAGTGAAACTGCATCTATGTACTTGCATACTTGCTTTGCAATCGGGACATCCTTGCCCTTGGAGCAAGGCTGCTGTGCATCCCCTGCTAAGCCATGGCATGTACTGCACATCTTTGACCTGCCTGCATTTGCAGCCACCTCCTCCTCCAAGTGCTCTAGAGCCTGGTGGGCTCCTTTTGGCAGAAGGGGCTCTGATGGCTTCTCCTCCAGGCTCCTGGGCCATGGCTCTCATCACACAGGAACCCTGTGTTGAAGCTTCAAGGAAAAGAAATGAACAGATTGGGTAGTTTAGTGGTTAGTTTGGAGAAAGGCTACTTTTCACCGGAGCAAGATTGTGTTCCATTTTGGGATGATACTGGTTTCTAAGAGTTTTTTCTTGTTGCTTATATGTTGTAATTATATATATAAAATGTATAATAACAATAATAATAATGATAATAACAATAATAATAATTATTATTATTGTTATTGTTGAATAACAATAATAATAATTATTATTATTGTTATTGTTGTTGTTGTTATTATTATTATTATTATTATTATTTACAGTGGAGGTGAAGGATAGGAAAAAGTCAGTGAAAACTTAAACTGGGCTTCCTGAGTAAAGAGGAAAAGAGCACAGGGGCTGCTTGTGCATTTCAAAAAAGCTCCAGGAGAATAGAAAAGCAGTCTGGAAAAAAAAGAAGGAAACAGAGAGGAAAACAGCAAAACTGTGAGAAGGAGTTCAAATATCAAAAATCACTTCTATTGACAGATTCATACTGTTCACAAACAAGCAGAAATTTACAAATACCTATTGCATTTATATATTTTGGTCATGTAGAAAGTTCTCCACACTGATGTGAGGAAAATTAACCATTGTTGCTACTTTATATGCCTTAAATTTGTCCATACAATTTTTCAACTTACTATCAAATCCCTCCTAGTTCACAGAAATATTTTTAGACTGAGTTGGAGAGGTTCAATCAGCACTTAACTGTATGAGTTTCATGTTTTTTTTGTGAAATAAGAAATAATCATAGAGATATTTTGTTTATTGATGCACATAAAATATTGTGTGAACAAGAATTGTAAAAACTTCTTGAGTATATTTCCCATCAGAAAGGTGACAGGTTATTTCCAGTCACATCCTTACATAAAAGAAAGGAAATGTTACAAAAGAAGAAAGATAATTTATTTAAGATTTTTTTTATGTACTCTAAAACTTTTTTACTCATTGTGAAAGTTGATATTTCTGCTGCTATCCTCTCAAAATGGAGTGCAGTGATCTTTGCGACACTGTATTTCTGATTCATCCGTCACAAGTTTGTTAGTTACAAACGACTAAACATTACATATTTTGTGGATATGACTACTATGTACACAAAACAATGACTTTTTGTCAATGTAGAAAATTATTTTTAATGAAATTCCTTCCTAGATCAACTCAATTTTTGCTTAATTCGCTTCAGACAAAATAAAAAAAAAAAAAAAATGATGATGAAAATGATAAAAAAAAAAAAAAGCACATCCTTGGTCCTCTATTCAATTAAGTTAAATAACTTTCCAAATACAGGTTGATACCAGATCATGTAACCAAATGGGTCCTGCAAACAGGAAACACTCACAGAGGTAGCTCTGGCCTATTAACCAACCCCCTCTATAGCTGAAGGTATTTTAACAGTCAAACCTGTTCTATCCTTTGCTTCAGACTGCTCTGAATTAGCTATTTTCTCAGGGATGTATTTCAAAGCAGTGAAAGAGGAACAAAAGTGCACACTGAAAAACAAAAGTTTTTTGCTGGCTTAGTAGTACCTAAAAGCATTAGCTATTTTTCCTCAACTTAGTAAAATAAGATTATTTCTGACTACACTAGTAAAATGACACATCATAACTTTCCCACATTTGAGGTGATTATATAAATGTCCACCCTAAAATCTTAAAATTCTGGTAATTATTAAAATTTTTACTATAATCATGAACAATATGGTGATTCTTCTGCAGTAAGGGTTCCCTAAGATCCCTGTTTCTATATTTTAAAGGTTTTTTTTTTTTTTTTTTTTTGGTTCTCTATCAAAGATAACTTTTTTTTCTCTTCATTTTGGGAAAAGAAGTCTTATAGTGCTGAGTGCTATACACATTTAGAAAATTAGTAACTTATCTTGAATTTGTCATGGTCTGGGTGAGGAATAAGTCTTTTAGAACTAATTAAGAGACAGTTATTCAAACCTCTAATTCAAAGTTCCTTCTATACTAAAACATCCCATCTGCAATACTGATAATTTCAATGTTGTTTTGCTACTTCTGGTGTCTACAGAAGCTTATTGAAATTTGACTGAATAAATATAGCAGAAAGAGATTTTGCATCAGAGTTCTCTAGAAAAAATAGAAATAAAAAAAAAACAGGTAACCAAATTCAAAAATACAAATATATATATTTTCCCAGCATTTATTAAATGGATGATTTGCTTTAATTCAGCCTTGTGGGGTTTTTTTGTTTGTTTGATTTTTTTTTTTTTTAAGAGTTTGTTTATTTAGCAAGAGGAAGACGAGGGAAAATGTTAGTGCACTGCTGAATGGGGAAGGGRCCTTGGTGACGGAGGATGCCGAGAAGGCAGAGTTACTAAATGCCTTCTTTGCCTCTGTCTTTACTGCTAAGACGACCCCCCATGAACTGCAGGGCACAAATGGAAGAGATGTAAATGGGCTAGAGGAAGACCTTCCATGGGTTGAGAAGGATTGGGTTAGGGATCACTTAGACAAACTGGCCACTCAGAAATCTATGGGCCCAGATGGGATGCACCCAAGAGTGCTGAGGGAASTGGCCAAGGTTATTGCTCAGCCTCTCTCCATCATCTTTGAGAGGTTCTGGAGAGCAGGAGAGGTGCCCGAGGACTGGAAGAGAGCCAACGTCACTCCAGTCTTCAAAAAGGGCAAGAGGGAGGAGCCGGGCAATTACAGGCCA
>NW_020456199.1:920693-924445 GCF_003342845.1 Nothoprocta perdicaria | reverse complement strand
ACATGGAGCTTCTGGAGAGGGTCCAGAGAAGGGCAACCAGGATGATTAAGGGAATGGAACATCTCTCATATGAAGAGAGGCTGAGTGAGCTGGGCCTGTTTTCTCTGGAGAAGAGACGGCTCAGAGGGGATATGATTAATATGTTCAKGAAGGGAGAATGCAGGGAGGAAGGGGACAGGCTGTTTTCACTGGTGGCCAGCGATAGGACGAGGGGTAATGGCCACAAGCTGAAGCATAAGAAGTTCCGTCTCCAGGAGCAACTTCTTTACTGTTAGGGTGACAGAGCAGTGGAACAGGCTGCCCAGGGGGGTTGTGGAGTCTCCTACTCTGGAGGTCTTCAAAACCCGCCTGGATGCCACCCTGTGCCACATGCTGTATGTGTGCCTGCTTGAGCGGGAAGGTTGGACTAGATGATCTGTAGAGGTCCCTTCCAACCTTAAATATTCTGTGAATTCTGTGAATCTATTTCTGACACCAGTTTTAAATGAAAATCTCTTCTGGAATCTTATCTTCACTTTTAATCTATAAAACAACTGAGAGAAGAGAAGCACTTGGGTTGAACAGGACTTACATTTTATTGACTTCTCCTTTATATACTTCATAAGCTTAAATTGATGAGGAGATTCAAAGAAAAGGAGGATATGTAATACCTACTTGAGTAGATACGTGTTCTGGACATTTGGTTAACTGCATTATTATTTATGTTAGCCATTCATTTCTGACATGAAACCTTACAGAATCTGGAGAATTTCTCTTATCTGTTGTAACAGAAATTTTTTCAAAGGATGCTGTGTAATTAAGCATAAATACCCCTGCCTGTGTAGCAATCCTAAATCAGACTGATTTTCCAGGTGTTTTTCTAAGTGCTTTAGATATTTCCAAGCATATCCCCTTATAACTAACATTTAATTTATTAGTTCATAGTCTCCTCATTTTCATCTTGTTTTTTATTTTCATTTTTTTTAAAAATATATTCTAGTAAATCTCTCTCTTTATGATGTTTATGCTAACAATAATGATGGAATTAGACCAAATATATATATATTTATATATTTTCTTACCAAAGGCTTACATTTAACCCTTTGAGTTCAGCTGTGCATTTAATACATATCCTCCCAAATCCACATTTAGAGACCCAAGAAAGAAAAAAAGGTAAAATGAATTTGGTCATTTTATCTTTCCATCACATAATAGCTACATTCAATGAGAATTTCTAGGCTACATTAGGCTTTTTCTGCTCCCTCTTTCAACTGGATATATTTCCAAGTCGAATTTAAAGACATCTAAAGCAGAGAGATTTGCTTGATAAGTGGATAAAAGGAAGGTATAATTTACAGCAGACTACATTCACATCTGAATTTCTCCTACAGTTACATAGCAGTTAAATACAGAAAAGGCCTGCTGTCAGTGTCAGTGTTGGCTATTCATTGTCACTCAATGCAAAATTAGCCTCTGCAATACAATAAGAAATATCATTACCCAACAGTAATAGATCTTCTGATTTTTGACTCCTTTTTAATTCCAAAGAATTTCTCATTTCACAACTGGCGTATGGACCAGCATGGGTGACCTTTTGGACCCCAAAATTGAAATGGAAAAGCTTTGTCAGATAGCCTATCCATACTACCTTCTGTGGATACAATGAATCTACTAGTAGTATATTAGTATCTACCTACTTAGGTAAGTGGCATGGCATTAAGTTGCTCATAGAAATCTCTGATAGATATTTGGAACTTTCTTTTTTTTTTTTTTTTTTGTTATAATCAATCAGCTGATGGCATTTTAGTCTGTGATTAACTGAGGAAGGAGAATGAAAAAAAAAAAAAAAATGCTTTAAAAGGCCCACCATGAAAAAGGAGAAGAAATAAATAAGAAAAACAATGCCTCCTGCATGGACCATTTACCGTAAATAGTGAGAAGTTGTTTTGAATTATGCAAGACTGAATCTGTTGCAGAGTACTGAACATGAAAATTCCCTTAATGACTTAAATGCCCAAGAGCTAAAATATTTGATTTCCCAGAGCAGTGGAGGAAATCTTTTAGTTGATGTAATATGCCAAGTTTCCTCAAACATTAAGAATATAAAGAATTTTCATCAAACAATAAACAAAGGATTTGAACTCTAGAATGAAGAGAAGATATGTAGCATATTACATAACATTTTGTTCCTCGTTAAATGATGGATCTGATGATAAAAATATATGAGAATTAAATGCCAGAACATTGTAATATCTAGGATGTACTGCAAAAGAACAGATACTTTTGTTGAATTAAGAGTACTAGGAACAGAGCTAATCAAAAAGATATTTTATTTTCTTGTTCAGTTTTTCAGTAGGAAGCATCATATTTAACTGATTTTACAGTTCAAAATTAAATGGAAACTTTGAAAATATGACTTTTGAGAAAAAAGCTAAAACTTCAATATGTTTATAATACCCTAGTTCATATTTTTCTACTTCATAATCAGTCTAGTTAAAAATCAAAATTCATAACTTTATTTTCAAAGAAATATGTGAACAATTATACTTGCTTATGTTTCCATAGTTTACATTGGAAAGTTAAAGATCTGAACTGTTTTCTTTTTCATAATGAAAGCCTGTGATATTTAAACTGTTTGATGTGTGGCTATGAGTTTTTATCGCCATGAGAAATGTGATGATGAGCAGAGAGGGAGGCAGAAAACCTTTTGGAGAGCGTAAGACTGGCAAGTATGATCTAAATGTAAATATTTCCTTATAAATTATCCATATATCTTTTAAATATATATTGTTATAGTCTTGGAAGAAAAACGGAAGATGAATTGTCCAAAACTAATTTCCATATCAGACTATCCTCTATACCTATATATCTATATCATATATACTGTTTAGATCTTCTAATTATGAGGTAAGCATTTCATTAAGTGAAATCTTAGTACCAAAGACATAGTCAAAATTTGACCTAATTTAGCTGTTTTCCTAGAATATTTTCCAGCAGACAGTGGAACAGATAATATTCAGATAGTATTTTGTTTTTTGATTGTAGATAAATGGAGTTATTAAAGTTATTACGATATGTACTTCTATTCATCAGACATAAGTGATAATTAATCTGAAAAGTAAGGGAAAGAGGATGAAAAATGACCACTTGCTGCTTAAAAACGGCTATATATTTCACTCATACTTAGGCTATTTTACATCCTCTATCCATTGGTTTTAGAAAACTACATCGCGATATTCTATATTAGGAAAGATCGGGGGTAAAAAGAAAAAGGAAAAAGAAAGAGGGACAATCCCTTTTCTATTTACTTAGAAAATTTGAAAATCTCAAGTCATTTCATGATCTGTTCTAAAACGAAAACAAACAAAAAAAGATGTCAATTGATTTGACAATTGATTTGCAGCAACTGATATGAAAATAACAATCTGAAGGGAGCTGGGAAAAATCTACTAACAATTAAAATTAGTTATTCACCTTTTAAATCTGGGTCTGCTGCCAGTAGAAAAAGGGCATACCAACATAGTCTTATTTGCTTCGCGGAAATTATTGCAGATGTTGTTCCTGTTACATTAGGAAACAAAACAAAATGCAAGATAATCATAAGCAAAAAATAATTTTCCGCAGTCCTGATCAAAGAGCTGGCAAAGCTGTTCACCAGTCTAGTGCAGCTTTGTCTTTTGCTGAGTTCGCATATCACAAAGCATATTCTGATCTGCAGAGGCCAGCTATTTTAATAGCCTAACTCTAAATTTCATTATTTGTGATCAGAAAAA